>NC_133664.1:57729749-58029749 GCF_037893015.1 Macrotis lagotis | reverse complement strand
CTCATTATTTGTCCAAAATACATAAGCTTCAACTTCAGTATTTGGCCTTCCAGGAAATATTCTAAATTAAATTTTCTTTGATGATTGATGTGATCTTCTTGCTGGAAAAAGACTCAAAAGTCATCTCTAGCACAGTAATTCAAAAATGGTGATTCTGTGGTGCTCAGCTTCCCTATTGCCAGTTTCCACAAACATACATCACCACTGGCAAAATCATAGCTTTGATTTTAAGCATAATTGTCAGCAAGGTGATGCCTCTGCTATTTAGTATTCTGTCCAGATTTACCAGATTTCCTTTCAAGGGGTGAGGATCTTTTAATTCTATGGTTAATCAACACCTGCAGTGATCTTTTAGCCCAAGAATCTAAATTCTTACTCGGCTTCCAACTCTCCCTCTATTTTGCCAGGAGTGATAGAACCAGCTGCCAGGATGGGTCTGTTTGCTTGTTTCTTTGTTATCTTAAGCTTCTCTCACTTTGTTATGTTAAGCTTTACACTCTACACTTTCACCTTCATCCGGAGGTTTACTAATTCTTCACTTTCTGCCAGCAGTGATATCATTTACATATCTAAGATTGTTGATATTTCTCCTGTCATCCTTAATCTAACCTGGCATTTTAAATGATATACTCTCCATGAAAGTTAAATATAAAAGGTGACAATATCCAACTTTGTCATACTTCTTTTCCAATGTTTAACCAAACAGTTATTTAATGTTCTGGTCTATTGTTTCTGAGTCAGCATACAAGTTTCTCAGGGGACAAATAAGATGATCTGTACTCTTTTGTCTTTACAGACTTGCCTTATTTTGTGGTGATCTTTACAAAGATTTTCATGTAGTCAACAGAGCAACAGTAGATTTTTTTTTCTGAAACTCTTTTGTTTGCTTCATGATCCAGTGAATATTGGCAATTTGGTCTCTAGTTTTTCTGCCTCTAAGAAAATCAGCCTCAGTAATTATTAGATCACATATTACTAAAGCCTAGCTTATATACTCCTAAGCATAACATCAATAGCATGTGAAATGAGTGCAATAGTTCAGCAATTTGAATAGTCTCTGGCATTGTCCTTTAGAATTGAGATGTCAACTGATAAAGTAACTGTGGAGTATTCTAAATTTGTGGCATATTGAATGTAGCACTTTAACAGCATTATCTTTAATGATTTTAAATAACTTAACTGGAATTCCTTCCCCTTCACTAGCTTTATTGTTAGTAATAATTTTCTTCTCTAGGATTTCTGGTTCTGATCACTAACCATTCCATCAGGATTAATGGTTATGTTAAGATCTTTCCTATAAAGTTGTTTGCGTAATGATCTTCCAGTAAGTTCTTAAACTCTTCAATTTATGATACATCCCTACCATTTTCTTCTTCTATCATAACCCCCTTTTTATGAAATGTTCTCTTGATATCTCTAATTTTCTTTTTTCCTTCTTATTTTTTAATTTTTTAATTTTTATTTTATTTTATTTATGTGTGTGTGTATGTTTGTGTGTGTGTGTGAGCATATGTGTGTTCCAACACCTCTAGCACTGTGTGTTCCAACACCTCTAGCTGTGTCATGGGTGGATCACATTCTTTATGATAAGTCCATCACAAAAAACTACTTCCATATTTCTCCACTGTTGCCATTGCTAATCACAACTCCCTCCATTTGTACTTTCCCACTACCATATACTATATTTTCTCTCTCCTTTCACTCTGTCCATCTTCTTAAATATGCTCTAGGATAGCTGAGTGGCACAGCAGAAAGCTCCCTGGGCCTGGGACCAAGAGGCCTCAAGTCCACATACCATCCCTTAGGCCCAGCATCCACCTGGCCCTATCATCCCAGACAGGCCATCCAATCCCAGCTCCTTGCAAGAAGTAAAAAAGAAAATATGTTATATCTGACCACTGTCCCCCCATGAGCCACCCTCTCCTCCATCACTCACATCCCCCCTTCCACCTGTACCCCTTCTCTCCTTCTTACTCTAGATGTCTATACCCCATTGAGTATACATATATATATATGTATATATATGTATATATATGTATATATATATATATATATATATATATATATATATATATACATATACGTATACTGTTTCCTATCCTAGCAACCTCTGATGAGAGCTAAGGTTCCCTTATTCCCCCTTGCCTTCGCCCCTTCCATATCATTGCAATAGCTCATTGTAATAAAAAAATCTTATTATATTCCACCTCTCCTTTCTCTTTCTCCCATTGCATTTCCCTTTTAGCCATTGACTCTATCTTACAACATATTTCAAATTTCAAATTCAGCTCTCTCTCCTGTGCTTCATCTATAAAACTCCTTTTACCTGCTCTTTTAAATGAAAAGGTTCATATGAGTATTATCAGTGTCATTTTTTTATGCAGGAATACATGTAGTTCATCATCACTAAGTCCCTCATTATTTACCCTTCTCCTCCACTCTCTATGCTTCACCTGAGTCCTGCATTTGAAGATCAAACTTTCTGTTCAGCTCTGGTCATTTCAACAGGAATGTTTGAAATTCCCCTGGTTCATTGAAAGTCCATCTTTTTCCCTGGAAGAAGATGTTCAGTTTTGCTGAGTAGTTGATTCTTGGTTACATTCCAAGCTCTTTTGCCTTCTGGAATATTATATTCCAAGTCCTACGAGCCTTTAATGCAGTTGCTGCTAAGTCCTGTGTGATCCTGACTATAGCTCCACAATATTTGAATTGTGTCCTTCTGGCTGCTTGTAATATTTTCACTTTGACTTGGGAGTTCTGGAACTTGGCTATAATATTCCTGGGGGTTGGTTTTTTTTTTTTGGACCTATTTCTCATGGAGATTGGTGAGTTCTCTCAATTTCTAATTGCCCGCTGCTTCTAGGATATCTGGGCAATTTTCCTGTAGGAATTCTTTGAAAATGAGGTCAAGGCTCTTTTCCTGATCATGACTTTCAAGTATCCCAATAATTTTGAAATTAGCTTTCCTGAATCTGTTTTCCATATAAGTTGTTTTTTCAATAAGATGTTTCACATTTTCTTCTAATTTTTCATTCTTTTGGTTTTGAAGTATTATATCTTGATTTCTCATAAAATCAGCAGCTTCCCTCATTTACATTCTACATCTGAAGGATTTGTTTTCCTCAGACAGCTTTCTTATTTCTTTTTCCATCTGGCCAATTCTGCTTTTTAAAGCATTCTTCTCCTCACTATCTTTTTGAACTATTTTATCCATTTGACATAAGCTGGTTTTTAACATATTATTTTCTTCAGCATTATTTGGATCTCCCTGACTAAGCTGCTGACTTCATTTTCATGTTTTTCCTGCATCTCTCTCATTTCTTTTCCCAGGTTTTCCTCTATCACCCTCACTTGATTTTCAAAATCTTTTTTGAGTTCTGCCATAGCCTGAGCCCAGCTTCCATTTTTTTCTTGCATTCTTTCGATGCAGGAGCTTATACTTCCTCATCTTTAGGTTCAATATTTTGATCCCTCTTGGGATCATACACAAAGTATTTCTCAATGGTGTTCTTCTGCTTACTCATTTACCCAGCCTGTGTGTGGTCTTGGGGTACTCCCTGAGTTTTTGACTATTATTGGGACACACCCCACTGGGATCTCCATGTGTAAAGCTCAGTCTTCCCTCCTGGTCTGTGAATGACCACAAGCACACCCCTTGCCATGGGGCTGAGGTGGGCGGGGGGGCTGCTGTTCTATGGGGGGCCTAGACTGTGATTAGGATCTGAATGTGGTCAGAGTCCCAGTATCCTGTTCCAGCGACAGACCTTGGCAGTCTCTTTCCACTCCCCTACCTAGGCTGAGCACTCAAGCCCCGGGACACCTGGTTACTGGCTCTGCCTGCTTCCTGTCCTGGATCTGGGCTGCCACAGCCATGCTGCTTGCTCAGTGCCCTGAGGGCTGGACTACACGTGCTAGCTCTGGCAGAGGTGTCTCCCCCTGCCCTGCTGATGTTCCAATTTTGCTCAGTATTCCCTGGGGTGCAGGTCAGGAAACTTTCCCCCCTCTTTCATGAGTCCTGGCTCCCAGGTGCCCTGGGGCTGCCTCTGGTAGGCTCAAGTTTCTTCACTCTGGCAGGCCACCCCTCTAACCCCATGGAACAGAGCCTTTCCGCTATTTTATGTCTCACTGGATCCCTCTGTGGATTCCAGCTCTCAAAAATTTAGTTAGAGTCCTTATTTTATAAGTTTGGAAATATCAGAGAAAGAGATCACCTAAGAAAGGATCTTCTCCTGTGACCATCTTGGATCCACCCCCAGCTCTAATTTTCTTGAAGAGATTTTTTTTGTATTTAGTATTCTATTATCTTTTTCTATTTCTTTGATATTGCTCATTTAAAAAAATTCTAATCTTTTCTTACTATTCCTTTTGTTAATAATATTTTATTATTTTTCAAATATGTATAAGGATAATTTTCCACATTCATTTTTATAAGATTTTGAGTTCCAAATGTTTGTTCCTCTTTTCCTTCCTTACTTATCTTCAAGACAGCAAATAACCTAATTCAAGTTATTCTCATACAATTATGTCAAACATATTTCCACATTAGTCATGTGGTGAAAGAATAATCTGAACAAAAGGAGAAAATCATGAAAAAGAAAAAAAAAGACTGAAAAATCAAGTGAAAATAATATGCTTTCATCTGCTTTCAGATTCCATAGTTCTTTCTCTGGATGTGGATCACATTTTCCATTATGAATCTTTTAGAATTGTCTTGGATCATTGTATTGCTAAGAAGAGATAAATATACAAAAGCTGATTACTATGTTACTGTGTACTTATTCAGCTCACTTCACTTTGCATCGATTCATGTAAATCTTTCCATTTCCGAACAATTTTCTAGTATTCTATATCTAATTGGGTTTATTTTCCCCTTTTTCTTCTTCTCCCTTCATCATTCAGCCATTTTTCTTTCTTGCTCTCATTTTTCATTAGCCTTTTTTGTTGCTTTCTCTTGTGCAATATTGTGACCTTCTGACCATAGTTCTTCAGGTACTCTAGCCATCACTTCTACTTTATATTCGTAATAGATGTTATTTAGTCCATACTTATATGAACTGATGGCTTCCTATGTTCTCTTCAATTTCAGCCTGAATTATGCAATAAGATCCACAGTCAGCACCAGGTCTTGTTTTAATTGAATAGATAGAGCTTGTCAATACTTTGGCTGCAAAGTATATAATCAAACTGATTTCAAAATTGACCATCTGGTGTTATTTAGGTGTTGTCACCTTTTCAGTTGTTGAAAAAGAGTATTTGCTATGATCAGCAAGCTATCACGACAAAACTCTATTAGTCTCTGCCTTATGACATTTTGTATTCCAAAGCCAAACTTGCTTGTTATTACAATTATATTTTGATTTTCCTCTTTAGCATTCCAATCCCTCTAATGAATATGACATCTTTGGTTGTGTTATTTCTAGAAAATTCTGTCAGCCTTTATTGAACTTATTAACTTTGGCCTCTTTGGCATCAATGACTGGAGCACAGGTTTGAGTTACTATGATTTTAATAGTTTGCTTTGAATTCAAATAGATATTGTCACTTTTTGAAATTATACCCCGTACTGCTTTTCTCTTTGTTTTTAATTGACTTATGAGGCTAGTCAATTTCTCTAAGGCATCCTTACCTATAGTACTCTATGTAGTGATCACCTGAATTAAATTCACCCTTCCTATCCATTTAAATTCACTGCCACCTGAGTCATAGTATTTTTCCTACATCATTCTCTCTCCATTACTCCTCTATCTACTTCCCTGACAGACTAGATTATTCTCTGACCCTGCACAATACCATGACTATTCCCATACGCCCCAGTTTCCTAACCACCATGAAGGAATTTTTCTCTTTGTCACCACTGTGTTATTACACATACTTCTCCTTTCCTTAGGTTTGAGGCTTACAAGAGATGCAGCCAAGATAGCAGCATGAAGGCAGGAAATCCTCATGTTATTTACCCCCAAAACTCCAAAAGTCATAAATTGTGACTCCAACAAAATTCTAAAGAAGTAGAACCCACAGAAACACTAAGGGAAGCAATGTTCCAACCCAAGACAACTTTGTGGATCCACAGGACAGGTCTATTCCAGCAAGATTGGGTTTGAAAGTTGCTGTAGCACAGTCTGGGCTGCAACCTTCAGCATGCAGTGTGCCTGGGTCCCTGGGGCTGCCTGGGTCCATGGCAGAAGAGCAGTTTCCAGACTTCTTGGGCTGGGGAGCTCTTGGGACAGTTTGGAGGGTTGAAGGGAGAACCACCTGAGTGAGTGCAGACCCCAGGCCACAGAGATGGTGAGAGGGTTGGGGACAGACTGCAGAGGTCTCTTTGGGGCAAGACTCTGCTTCTCTGCCAAAGCTCAGATCCAGGTTGCAATCTGGGGCCCCTACTAACATAGAAGAGCAGGGACCCTCCTCATAGCTCCAGGGTAGAGGATAGTGTTTGTGGTCATTCACAGACCAGAGTATAGTTCAAGAGAACAGTCAGAGACTCTTATAAGACCTTGGAGGAACTGAGGACCCTGGGGTGAGTCCCAAAAAGAATACCAAAAGTTTTGGAAATATATTAAATCAAGTAAAATATAGTAAATGAGGAATTGAGCAAACAACAGGAAAAAAATGACTTTGAAAATTACTTTGGTCCCATGGAGGATCAAAATACATTCAGAAGATGACAAAGTCCAAACATCTGTATCCAAAACCTCCAGGAAAAATAGGATTTGGGGTCAGGCTATGGCAAAGCTCAGAAAAATTTTGAAAATCAAGTAAGGGAGGTAGAGGACAATTTGGGAAGAGAAATGAGAGCAGTGCAGGAAAATCTTGAAAACAAATCAGCAGCTTGGTGAAGAAAAAAACATTAAAAACTGTTTAGGTTAAATAAAAAAAAAACAGTTCAAAAAGCCAATAAGGAAAAGAATACCTTAAAAAAGCAGAATTCACCAGTTGGAAAATGAGATAATAAAGCTCTCTGAAGAAAATAGCTCCTTCAGATATAGAATGGAGTTAAAGGAAGCTGATAACTTTGTGAGAAATCAAGAAACAATAAAACAAAACCAAAAGAATGAAAAACCTGAAGAAAATGTGGGAAAAACAACTGACCCAGAGAACAGATCTGGAGAGATAATTTAAGAATTATTGGGCTACTTGAAAGTCACAATCGGGAAAATAGCCTAGACTTCATTTTTAGAGAAATTCTCCCGGAAAATTGTCCTGAGACCCTAGAAGCAGAGGGTAAAATAGAAATTCAAGGAATCCACCAATCACCTCCTGAAAGAGATCCCCCCGCACAAAACAAAATCACATGTTTGAGGCTTACTTAATTTCCTGTCTTTCGGAGATGCCTCCCAATACACAGTGATATCTTCTTTCTCTGAAATCTTATGATGATTATTATTTAGACAACCCATTTGGTAATTCTTATAAATTAGGATTGTTGCATTATTGATTTAGAGGTAGAAGAGATTTTAGAGACTGTATACTCCCTTCTCTTAATTTCATAGATGGCAACAGTAATGACAATAAGTAGCATTTATATAGCACTTACTATAAGCCAGGCACTATGTTTAGGGCTTTTCAGATATCTTAGTGTATACCTATAATAATCGTGTTGGGTAAGTGCTATTATTATTATCCTCATTTTACACTGATGAAACTGAGGCAAACAGAAGTTAAGTGCCTTTTTTGATGGTCACACAGATACTAAATGTCTGAGATCATGTTTGAACTCAGATCTTCCTGATTCCAGGTATTTCATTCTATTCACTGTCCTATCTACATGAGGAAACCTGAGGTTGAGATTTATTAAATGAACTTTGCAAAAGTTAGTCACAAAAGACTTTTCCTTCCAATATACCACTTCATCTCCATTAGCTCTTTAAAAACAGAAATTATGGCTCAAACATCTTTCTATTATGTGTATCATTCAGATATAAAAAATTAAAATGATAAAAAATTAAAATGGTTCTCGAGTCAGAAGATCTAGGTTCATACCTTGTTTCCTAAATATTTGGGTGATTCTAGACAAGTAACAACTTTCCTAAGCCTCAGAATCCTCATCCATTAAATGACTCAATTTTCAATCTTAGAAAGATAATCCCCTGATTGAAAGTCATCAATTAAGTAGAATAAGACGGCTATCATATTGAAATTAGACATGAAATAGGAAGTAATGAATACGAATCAAACTGCTTCATTCTAGGATGAATGAATAATTTCCCCAGTGTTTATAATTCCTTTTGTAGCTCTTGGGAAGTAGCTATCTGTTTCAAAGTTATCAAAGTCTTAGAACCTGAATTAATAGCCATCTTTGTTCTAAGCAGTATGAAAAAAAAAGATTCTTTAACCCATGTTTTTATAAATTGTGAGAAAACTACTTGGAAATGAGAATTATATAAGCTGGAGTATGCCTAGGGATCTTCTCTAAAAGAGATAGGGATATCTACTTGATAGTTTTGGCTTACAATCATTCTAAGAAATTTTCTTTCACATTTATATCGACAAAAAATTTTATAGGCCTTTAGGTCAAATGTCTCATCTTAAAGAGAAGGAAAATGAGGCCCAAGTAGCCAAGAATATGTGTGCATTCTTATTATCTTTGAGAATTCTGAATTCCCTGGTGCAACAATGCCTTGCATTTACTTCTTATTCAGTAAATATTTTGTAATTTGGTTCATCAGTCATTAAGACTTCCTTGTATCCTAAGGACTTTCTTGCCTATACTATGACTTTACATTGTTCCTCTAACTCATCTCACATATAATTACAGATCTTTTTTTACTTTCTCATTGTGTCTTGGAAAATTATTAAACTCTTCTATTGCTTTTAGCATTCATGTCTTATTTCTACAATTGAACTCCTTACTGGGAAACATATATTCTTTTTGTACCATCTCTGAATACACATGCACACTCATATATACACAGATTTTCTGAAACAATAAATTCTCAATAAATTACTTTTCAATATCATGAAAAACCATGAAGTCCATAAAAAATCAGAGAAATCCACAAAAATATTGCCTTCAAAAAGCTGGTATAAGCAAATTAATGGTTGCAAAATATATTCCAGACTTGTATGCTCTCCTATTTTCCTAAAGATTTTCCTACAACTTAGATTGTGCTACTAAACAGAATAAGCAGATCAAAACGTCACTGAATTCATTTTCCTCATCTAAAAAATGAGGACCAGATTATCTCAAAGGTCCTTTCCCAGTTCAAAAGTTCCATGATGCAATTAACTCATTTAATAATGCAGCCCACCTGTCAGAAATTTCAACAGATCAGATTCTCCTGTCATCAGTTTATAGTGATACATCTTTAAACATTGTTTTTAAATAAATAGAAACTCTGAACTTATATATTTATGAAATAGTTCTTGAAATTGACAATAATAGGTCAAATCTTAATGTAAAATAAATAGGGAGAGAGACCTCAAAGTCTTCATGATATGACACTCCTTTCTTGACCAACTTATCATTTTCTCTAAATCCTTTTTTTTTTGGTTTTAGCAAGGTAATGATCTTAAGCAAATTACTCAAAGTCATACAGCTAAGTAAGTATTAAGAGTCTGAGTTCACATTTGAACTCAGGTCTTCCTGACTTCAGGGCTAATGCTCTATCCACTGTGCCACCTAGTTGCCCCCTCCATATAATTTCTATATTTATCCAATCTGTTTTAAAAGTAATAATCATCATCACATCTAAAAACATTTTAATGTTTCCAAAGAACTTTACAGGTTATTTTACTTGATCATGATAACAGCCCATTTAAATATGTATAATTTTTACTTACATTTAAGGAATAATACAACTGAAGCTGAGGTTAAGGAACATGTTCAGAGTTAATTATCCAGGAACAACCTGGGTCAGAATTTGAACTCAGTATTATCTTACTTCAAATTGAACTGTTGATACACTGTACCATCCAGCTTCCTAATTACTAGATAACCTTAATATATTTTTCATAGCCCTTTGACCTTGTCTCTCTCTCTGTCTCTCTGTCTCGCTCCCCATATATATAGCTATATATATGTATGTATGAAAATTGTTGACCTCAAGGAGCTAAAAGAAAATTTTCATAGACTTAAAAGGTGAAACAAGAGTGCATAATTCTTCAGGATTACAACTAACATTAGGTATGAATCACTTAATTTTACAAGGTAGGGTAATTAAGATTTAGAGATGGCCAGTGTGACTTGCATAAGGTAAAAGTGATAATAGGAGAACTACTTTTAGAATTCAGAATTCCAAGGGGCAGCTAGGTGGCATAGTGGATAAAGTACCAGCCTTGGAGTCAGGAGTACCTGGGTTCAAATCTAGTCTCAGACACTTAATAATTGCCTAGCTGTGTGGCCTTGGGCAAGCCACTTAACCCCATTTGCCTTGCAAAAACCTAAAAAAAACAAACAAAAAAAAGAATTCAGAATTCCAGAATGTCTGTACAATGTATTTTACACTATATAACATTCTCTCTCCTTATAATTTAAAGTAAATAAATATGTTGACAAAAGGGGGATATTGGAGAGTAAAGGTTTTTTTCCCTCTTTAATAATTCACATTCACATAGTTTTAGTGCACGTAAAGATCATGTAAGAAAATAATATTCTTGACTTTGGCCCAAGGTACCATTATCCACCTATTTTTGAGACTAGAGTAGTTAAAATTCAGAATGGGATGTCTTTGATAGAGGAATTTTGATTGTAGATTGAAATAGAAATAGAGGTTGTGTGAAAGCTGAAAGAGGGCAGAGTTCTCTCTATGAAATGATGGGAAAAGAATATTTCCTGTAACTGTATTTCTGTCAAAAAATAATGAATCTTCCTTTTCATGGTATAAAATATTTGACCATGCTCAGGTATTTATTCACGACTATTTGGCATGTTATTAATTGAGCATTTTAAATTAATCTGTAATAGTTGGTGACATTGAAAATTATGAATATTCAGAAACTGGAAAGCTGAATATTCAGAAGGTAATGAAACAAGAAAGGGCAAAATCAAGTGTTGCTGTGTATAGCTCAGATAAGTAGTAATACAGCAGTTTGGATAGACAAGATATTAATATTCAGTTGAGTAGATATGAAAGACTTCAATGAAGATTTGTGGTCTTAAAGTAGGAATTCGTTCTATTGCTGCCTTCTTATCCCCATGATTTTCATTCTTTTACCATGGACATTTCTCAGAATCAATAATGACCCACTTATTATTTCGCCTTAAACTTCTTTAGATCAAAATTTCAATGTCAGGATTCTTCAAAGCTTCTCAAAGGGTATCTTAACATAGGTGCATGGATAAATTAAGGGGATCAGTAAATGTGGATTGAAAAAATAACTAGTTTCCTTTGTGATCCTATTTATCTTATTTTACGTATTTTACATTTTTAGATTACATAGACTTTATTATATTATTATACAGGTCCAAGACAGAAGATTAAGAATTTTTCTTCTATGTAGGTGATGTTTAATTCCATTTATGAATGTGACATTGACATGAGGTCTTGTAAAACATTATACATGCATTATTCCACTTAAAATTCACAAAAATAAAACATCCACTTGGTTAATTGGTTTTCCTTCTTAGCCCAAACTCTTTTTTATTAATTTGCAAATCAAGGTATATCAAGCACTTTGTCATACAAAGGAAATCCCTCTTTATCTTGGACTTGTGTTAGTTTTTTTTTCTATCATACTCATGAACTACTTTGAAAGTATATGTTTTCTGTTGTGTGCATCTTCTGAGACCAATAATTAGAGCCTTTTTGAACAACATTAGCTTAGGTATATCCTTCAAAGATTCTTGAATAGTATAGACATATGTAAATACCTTATAGGATGAGGGCATTTGAGGCGGCATTTTTTTCTCTAATGATTTCAATTTTTCACAAAGATCAAGCAATAAGTTGAGTAAGATCTTGAATTCTTGAAGGGGGATAGAAAGGAATATACTTTTTTTCTGAAGTACATGGCTTATACAAAAATTGACCATCTAACTAGGGCATAAAAATCTAATAATCAATTGCAAAAAGGTGTACATAGTGAATACATCTTTCTTAGATCATAATGCAATAAAAATCGCATGCAATATTGGCCCAGGGAGATATAGATCACTAAATATTGGAAACTAAATAATCTTACTTTAAAGAATGAGTGGATTAAAGAATAAATTATAGAAAGAATTCATTATTTCTTCCTAGATAATGACAATAATGAAACAGCATACCTTGAGACACAGCCAAGGCAGCTGTCAGGGGATATATTATATCTGTAAATGCTTACTTACAAGAATAAATTAGAGAAAGAAGAAATCAATGAACTAAACATGCAACTAAAAAATTAGAGAAAGAACAAATTAAAAACTCCCAATTAAATACCAAATGATAAATTCTAAAAATTAAAGGAGAAATTAATAAAATTGAAAGCAAGAAAACTATTGAATTAATTAATAAATAAAACCAAGAGCTAGTTTTATGAAAAAAACAATAAAATTGATAAACCTTTGTTAATTTGATTAAAAAAAGAAAGAAGAAAACCAAATTGTTAGTATCATAAATGAAAAAGGTGAACTCACCACCAGTGAGGAGGAAATTAATGTAACAATTTTGAATTGTTTTACCCAGCTCTATGCCAATAAATTTGATAATCTAAGTGAAATGAAGGAATAGCTAAAAAAATGTTGTCCAGGCTAAATGAAGAGGAAATTAAATACCTAAATAAACCTATCTCATAAAGAGAAATTCAACAAGCCATTACCGAACTCCCTAAGAAAAAAATCTCCATGACCAGATGGATTCACAAATGAATTCTATAAAACATTTAAGGAATGATTGATTCCAATTCTGTATAAACTCATTGGAAAAATAGGTGAAGATGGAACTCTGCCTAACTCTTTCTATGACACCAATATGGTGCTGAAAACTAAACCAGGAAGAGTTAAAACAGAGAAAGAAAATTATAGACCTGTGTACCTGATGAGTATAGATGCAAAAATCTTAAATAAAATCTTAGCAAAAAGAATACAATAAGTTATCACTAGGATAATACATTATGACCAAGTAGGATTTATCCCAGGAATGCAGGATTGGCTTAATATTAGGAACACTGTTAGTATAATTAATTATATCAATAACAAACCTATCAGAAATCATATGATTATATCAATAGATTATGAAAAAGCTTTTGACAAAATACAGCATCCATTTCAAGTAAAAACATTAGATAACTAGGAATAAATGGATTTTTCCTTAGCATAATAAGCACTATCTGAAACTATCAACAAACATTATAAGCAATGGGGATAGTCTAGAGGCATTCCTTATAAGATTGGGGCGAAACATGGATGCTGTTATCACCACTACTATACAATATGGTGTTAGAAATGCTAGCTTCAGCAATATAAGAGAGGAGAGAGAAATTGAAGGAATTTGAATTGGGAAGGAAGAGACAAAACTCTCACTCTTTGCAGATTACATGATGGTATAACTAGAGAATCCCCAAAAGTCATCTAAAAACCTACTAGAAATAATTAGCAAGTTTATCAAAGTCACAGGATATAAAATAAACTCTCATAAATCCTGAACTTTTCTATATATGACTATCAATATGCAACAGAAAGAACTAGAAAGATAAGTCCCATTCAAAGTAACTTCAGAAAATATAAAATACTTGGAAGTCTAGGAAGACTCAGAAACTTTTTGAAAATAATTGCAAAACACTTCTCATACAAATAAAATCAGATTTAATTGAGCAAATATCAACTGCGCATAGATAGGCCGAGAGAATATGATAAAAATGACAATTCTGCCTAAATTAGACTACTTGTTTAGTGCCCTACCAATCAAAATTCTAAAAAATTACTTTAAGGAATTGGAAAAAATGTAAGTCAATTCATATGGAGAAATAAAAAGTCAAGAATCTCCAAGGATTTAATAAAAAAAAGTGCAAACAAAGGTGGCTTAGTCTTGCCAGATATAAAATTACATTATAAAGCATAAGTCATCAAAACTGTCCGGTATTGGCTAAGAAATTGAGTGGTAGACCAGTGGAATAGAATAGGTGTAATAGCAGGAAATGATTATAAAAATCTGCTATTTGATAAAGTCAAAGAGTCCAGCTACTGGGAGAAAAACCCTCTCTTCGATAAAAACTGTTGGAAAAATTAGAAGTTAGTATGGCAGAAACTTTGATTAGACCAACACCTCATACCCTATGCCAAGATCAGATACAAATGGATACAGGATTCAGATGTAAAAAAAAACGTTATAAGCAAACTGGAAAAACAAGTAATAGTTTACCTGTCAGATCTATGGAATGGGAAGCAATTTATGACCAAGGAAGACATGGAGATCATTAGGAAAAAACAAGATAATTCTGATTACATTAAATTAAAAGGCTTTTGCACAGACAAAACCACTGTAACCAATATCAAAAGAAATATAGTAAATTGGGAAACAATTTTTCCAACCTGACAAAGTTCTTCTGACAAAGAACTCATTTCTAAATTATACAGAGAACTGAGTTAAATTTTAAAAAAAGTCATTCCTCAATTGAGAAATGGTCAAAGGATATGAAAAGAAAATTTACAGTTGAGGAAATACAAAGCAATCCATAGTCATAAGAAAAATTGCTCTAAATCACTACTTATTAGAGAAATGCAAATTAAAGCATCTTTGAGGTAGTACCTCACACCTCTCAGACAGACTAATATGACTAGAAAGGATAATGATCAATGTTGGAAGAGATGTGGGAAATTTGGGACACTAATACATTGTTGGTGGACCTGTGAATTCATCCAACCTTTCTGGAGAGCAATTTGGAATAATGACCAAAGGGTATCAAAAATGTTCATACCCTTTGATCCAGCAATACCACCACTAGGGCTATAGCCTGAAGAGATCATGAGAAAAGGGTTAAAAACATCACTTGTACAAAAGTATTCATAGCAGCCCTGTTTATGGTAGCAAAGAATTGGAAATCGAGTGAATTTCCATCAGTTGGGGAATGGCTTAATAAACTCTGGTTGTATATGCATGTGATGGAACACTATTGTTCTATTATAAACCAGGAGGGAAGGGATTTTAGGGAAGCCTGGAGGGATTTGCATGAACTGATGCTGAGTGAGATGAGCAGAACCAGAAGAACACTGTAAACCCTAACAGCAACTTGGGATTGATGATCAGTCTTGATGGACTTGCTCATTCCATCAGTACAACAATCAGGGACAATTTTAGGGTATCTGCGATGGAGAATACCATCTGTATGCAGTGAAAGAATTGTGGAATTTGAACAAAGAGCAAAGACTATTACTCTTAAATTAAAAAAAATGTTTTCTTATAATTTAATTTTACTACCTCTTATACTTTATTTTTGTTCCTTAAGGATATGATTTCTCTCCCATTACATTCAACTTAAATCAATTTATACCACAGAAACAAATGTAAAGACTAACAGACTGCCTTCTGTGGGAGGTGGGGATAAAGCAAGATTAGGGGGAAAATTGCAAAATTCATAATAAATTAATTAAAAAATGTCATAGGGGCATCTAGGGAAAAAAGGATCTTGAATTCTCTACAGTAAGATATACTTGGAACCCAGAAAACATGGGTTCATATTCTACCTCAAAGTTTTGCTGGCTATGTGACCCTGAAAAAAATTACAAATTCTCTGAACTTGAGTTTTTTCATTTGTAAAATGAGAACTTGTACTCAATGACACCTAATATCTTTCTAGCTCTAAATTTATAACCTATGTGAAAATATGTTCTATTGAAGAAAATAACTTGTGAATATCTGTTCCATACTATTACTTTGATCAAGAACAACCTTGACATATGTGTAATTTTCATAAATTTTTATATAGATGTGAATTAATGCTTATAACTCAGTAGCTGGTGATATTCTCTCAGTTTCCTCTTTTCAGAATCTATGTCCTTTCTTCTATTATCTTTTTTTCATTATTTCATTTGAATAGTTTAAGATTGTATTTTTTATTGTATGCTTAAATTCACATGCACATACAGTGCATGTCATCTATGCATGCATATATATGTATATACATATATAAATTTCATTCTATATTTTAAGTTAAACTCATTTGGTTAAATGTCTTAACAGTTGAAAATCTGACTGCTCAAGACAACTTAAAAGGCATGACCCCCTTCTCAGAAATAAGTTCTTCCTTTATGTTAAAATGCAATCAGTTAAAATTTGGGAGTTGTTTAGGATTCATTATGTCAAGTATCTTTCTTTCTTCTTCTTTTTTTTTTTGCAAGGCAGTGGGGTTAAGTGACTTGTCCCAGGCCACTCAGCTAGGTAACTATTGTTATTAAGTGCCTGAGGCTGGATTTGAACTCAGGTAATCCTGACTCCAGGGCTGGTGCTCTATCCACTTGGCCACCTAGCCACCCCTGTCAAGTATCCTTCAATCATTTCCATTAGATATTAAACTTCTTGAGGTCACAGAATGTCTTTATCTGCTTTTTTGTAGTTTAATAAATGTTTATCGATTAATTTTTTTATTGAAAATAATCAAGACATATAGATGTATGGCCTCTAGATTATCTGTAATTCTTTGATCCCTCCTTTCACACATATCTGATCTGTATTTTCTAACATAATTATTGACATACTTGCCTATTGCATGTGTAGACTGAAGTCACCAAGGATCAACTATATAGGCAAGGTAGTGGAACACTGAACGCAATGGTAAAGAGAAATTGTAGATGCTAAAACTCCATCAATGTAGTCAAACTAGGACATTCACTATAGCCTGCATAGTCTGACAGTGCTTTCTAGAGAACCAAGAAATTAAATAATTTACCCAGGGTCACATAGATCAAGTACCAGGTTTTTCTGACATGGAGGCCAGCTTTAGATTGCCTATACTTTCTTACTCTGTTGTTTTAATGGACAGTTCAATAAATTCTCTCTTGAAATTTAATGCTTCTGGGAGGGTATAATCAGAAGCAAAATATTTTAGAAGAGGGACAGGGTCAAAGGTAAGAGAGGAATTAACAGGAGGAATTAAATGGAGAAAAATATAGTTACCAATAATAACTGTGAAAAAATTTGAAGCAGGTTTCTCTGATAAAGATCTCATCTTTCAAACATAGAGAACTGAGCCAATTTTGTAAAAATAAGAGCTATTCCCCAATTTATATCAAAAGATATGATGAACACTTTTCAGAGGAAATAATTAAGTCTCTTTAAAGCTATATGAAAAAATGCTCTAACTCACTATTGATTGAAGAAATGAAAATTAAAACAAGTCTGAGATACCACCTCACATCTAACAGATTGACTAACAGGACAGAAAAGGAAATAACAAATATCGGAGAGGGATGTGGGAAAAATGAGACATTAATGTACTCTTGGTGCAATTGTCAACTGATTCAACCATTCTGTAGAATAGTTTGGAACTATTCAAATGTTTGTGATATCATGCATTAATTTGTGACCTATCTAGCAGTGCTTCTACCAGGTCTGTATCCTTGAAGAGATAAATAACAAGAAAAAAAGACCGATATGTCCAAAAATATGTATAGCAGATCTTGTGGCAAAGGGTTTAAAAATGAAGGGATGCTCATCAATTTGGGACTGGTTGAATAAAATAAGTTATATTATGAAATACTATTGTGCTATAAGAAATGTTGAGAAGGATGCTCTCAGAAAAACCTGGAATGATGAGTTGATTCAAACTGAAATGCTATGTACAAAGTAAGCTGTGAATGACTAAGCTCTTCTCCAGTAATGTAATAATCCAAGACATCTATGAAAGATTTATGATGAAAGATTTTGACCATTACCAGAAAAAGAACTGATTGTGTCTAAGTAGAGACTGAAGCATGCCTTTATTACTTTATTTTTCTTGAGGTTTTTATTTTTACTTATACTTTTTTTTTCACAAATCATTAAAACCCATATCAAGTTGCTCAATCTAGTGGTGGTAGTCAGCTAGGCTCATCTTCTAAAGTAGATTCTTTAGGATTTCTAGTACTACCTAAGCAAGTGTTGCTTGTACTAAAGGGGCATATTTTACAACTCTTTTCCAAGTCACAATAACTTCTATGCTTTGATGAATGGAAATTTGTGGAGGATACACACACACACACACACACACACACACACACACACACACACACACACAAACAAATAATTCCTGCCCTATTTTTCAGTCTCACAGTCTAAACGTAACTGTGCTTCAAGTAAGCAAGCAAATCAATGAGCACTTATTGAGCTCCCACTCCATACCACTATGTTAAGTTCTAGGTATAGAAAGAAAGGCAAAAGACAGTTTCTGATCTCCGGGAGCTCACATTATAATGAAAAAGTTCTATATATCAACATACTGTTCTTTCTCCATGGAGAATTCCTCAATCACAATGATTACCCCTTTTTTGAACTCTTTCAGCAGATATTTTCTGTGTCACACATATGTCACTTGTAATAAAGATCATTTTTTAAAACTTTTTCCTATGACACATGAAGAGAAAATCAATCTTTGAGTTAGGAAGACATAGCTTCAATGTGTGCCTCTGAATACCTATTAATTTGTGCCCATGAGATAGTCATTTAAACAATTGTCTGACTCTCTCAATTATAATGACTAGAGAAGAGTCATGCTAGTTAGAAGGAGTTTTCTCACTAGGAATTTTTTTATACCACTGAAATCACAAATCTCATGCAAAAACAAAAAGGCAAAAAAAAATTGGCTGTAGTTTTTGTTCTACACTGACATATGGCTCATTTTATTTCTTTCTCTCTCTATATATATATATATATATATATACATATATATGTATATGTATACATATATGCAATTTTATTTCTCTTCATATATACATATATATACGTATATATGAAGATGCAGGCACAAAAAGCTCTAGATAAGCTAGAAGGACAAAGACAAATAAGTAAAATGAAATTTAGCAGAAATGAGTAAATAAATACAAAGAACTCAGCTTGGGTATATTGGAAAAAATAAAAATGATCATTCCTATAATATAAAGGTTTATATATGTGGTATAATTTCTGTTTATGTGAGAAAAACAGGCAACTTAACGACTTTATATATGCTCACATTAATTAGTAGATTTAGAACTTGAAAGAACAATCGAATGTTTCTATTCCAACACATTTGAGTTATAAGTGAAGATGTCCATGCCCATATATTTACATATATATATATATATATATACATATATATATATATATATATTCATTAAAACAAAGATACTGTTAACTTTGGTGGTGAGATACTCATTGAAAATGAAGTTTCATAAAAAGGGCCTGGATATCTTCATTTATTATAACTCAAATGAGTTGGAATAGAAACATTCGATTGTTCTTTCAAGTTCTAAATCTATTTAACGTGAGCATATATAAAGTCTCTAAGTTGCCTGTTTTTCTCACATAAACAGAAATTATAGCCCATATATATATATAAACCTTTATAATATGTGGATGATCATTTTTATTTTTTCCAATATACCCAAGCTGAGTTCTTTATATTTATTTCTACTCAATTTCACTTTACTTAGTTTGCTCTGTCCTTCATGCTTATCTAGACCTTTTTGCGCCTGTATCTTCCACATTTGATCAGCAAAATTTTTATATCTTCTGAGTCTCTGATAAAAGTATAAAGCTGGAAAGTTTAAGGCAAGGTCCACAGCTTATATTCCTAGACACATTGCTCCCAGTTGGCATGAAATCAATCTAAGAATACCTCAAAATTGTTCAGGATATGAGATTAATTGTAGTCTAGGCCCACTCATGCAAAATTTTAAGAAATACTTATTTTTTTATAATAAAGAAATCAAGAACTGTATCTCATGTAAAATGAGATTCAGGACATCATCATTTACCTTGAATATCACTTATTAAAATATATTTCATTCAGTAACTTAAATTCCATATTGTCACAAATAATCTATGTAGTAGCCCTCATAACTCAAATCACAAATATTTAAACTTCATTATAAATGGAACAAATCTCAATTAGGAAGAACATGAACTGTGGATAATGTTAGCATTTAGATTTGTAGTAGTTCCCTGATGCTTTTGATGCTATCATAAGCAATTTGAACTTCACTCAAAATACTGTACAGGTAATTATTACCCTTGAATACTGTGAATGAAGAGTCTTACTCCTCTGATTGAGTTACAAACACCTATGACCACATTTATTTCAGATTGAAATTGAATTTCATGATTAAAATTATACCTTAAAACATGAACCTCTTTGACATGACAAACTTATTTGCCCATGCTTTTCTGTCCAAGATAAAAGTGTCCAAGATTTTCAAGGGATGTGTCAAATTATTCTCCTGCACTTCCAAAATAATTTCATTCTGTCATGGCTCTGAATATTTGTATTTGAAAAATATGCATGTCTTTAATCTTGTCAGCAAAGTTCAGTGGTTAAAAATATAAACCAGACACAGAGATACAAAAATAAGAGTATAAATTACTGGTAACAAAAGATTACTTTTAAGTTGACTTCAGAACTGCTCAAGTCTTTATTGTATTATAAAATGTAGTCTTAGGAGACAAGGAACTGGTAAAAGGCTTATTGAGACATAGTATGTTTCCATATGACTTGTAGCCAACACTATCATCTTTAGAGTGAGAAATATAAACTTATTATGTTCAATTTCTATCATTTATATATATATGTATATATATATATATATACATATATATATATGGACATATAGATATACTGATATAACAGAAAGGACAATATAGAAACAGAAAATGGCATTTTATATTCTATGTAGATAGGCATTTAAATAACCAGGCCAAATTACAGATATTAGTGAAGGAAGAAATAGCATGGAAAAGTGGAGGATTGATCTCCAAACCAGGAAGAGCAGAATTCCAGTCTAGGTTCTGACATATTCTGACATCTAGATGAGTCAAAGAACCTCTCAGGGCTTCAGGCACCTCCATATGACCTTAATTTTCAGAAGTGTCAACCTACTTTGATAGGGGGAAGTTCCTCACTGGGAGATTTTTATACCACTGAAATTATAGGTCCAGTGTCTTTTCAAATATTAGTATAGTGGAGTGAGAAATGAATTTGGAGTTGGAGCTACTAAGTTCAAATTTTGAATCTTCTACTGCCTGCATGCATAAGTTTCCCTTCACTTCTTTCTTTCTCATGTGCAAAAATGATGGAGTTGGCCTAAATTAATGCTAACATTTCTTCCAGCTCTAAATTCAGTGATTCAACATGTTTGATAAGGATATTTGTCGATAAATCATAGAAATAAAGCAGTAAAGATGATAGAAAGAGGTCCCTTTACTATCTTCCTTTGATCCCAGATATCCTTGTCTCATCCTTCCCCTTCATCTCAAGCAAGTATTGCCACAAATTAGCATGTAAACATATACAACCGAACTAAACCACTATTAGTGATCCATATTTGTTATCACATGAGGAAATATTTAGAAATGTAAGTTCATTCAGTAGACTGATCTGAGATAAAATTCTAAAGCAGAAAAGGTTCATCCGTCAGCATTCTTTCTAATCTTCCTTCAGTCTGATTCCATCCTACTGTAAATGCTGATGCCTATAATTTCCACCTTCCCTACCCTCCATCATCAAGGCATCCAATATAGGTCTATATCCCAAGATCAGCTCCTAATGAGTTTCATCTCTTGTTCCTCTCCTTCCAATAATTCTCATTTCCTTGAACTCAGGTAGTAATATAATGAACTCCTTTGTATTTAGGTGATTATGATCAACAGAAGTTTGCCTTTCTATAGGAACATGCATCTAAAAGATATTATTAAGCATCCAGAATAATAAATGTCTAGTGCATAATTTGAAGAATCCTATCTTATGATTCTCATATTATAATATAATATATAATTTACATATATATATATATATAGATATAAATGGCTATCTATATCTATATCTCTTAGAAACTGGGTAGCACAGTAACTAGAGTATTAGACTCAGAATCAGGAAGACCTGAATTCAAATCCAATTTCAGACACTTTTTCGCTGTGAGACTTTATGCAAGTCTTTTAACCTGTCTGCCCTATAGTCTTTAATTATAAAATTAAAATTAAATGACCTGCCTCCTAGGGTTTTTGGAGAACCAAATGAGATATTTTAAGCACTTTTTAAACATAAAAGCAGTTTGTGAGTCATCATTTTTAATATCATCATCATCATCATCATCACCATCACTATAGACCACCAAGTGTTGATTCCCTTGTAAATCTTGCCAAGTACAATGATTTATCTGTGTAATTTTGAATGGAAAGTGATGTTTTACATGAGGAAAAGGAGTCTAGTAGCAGTATTATGGGTTATTTGATATTAGGGATGGATAGAAAGTGACTGAGCTCAGAGTCCTTGGAGAAGGACCCTTTGTCCCCACTCCATCCTAATACCTAGATCTTCTTTCTGATTATCACCATTCCTTCAATGAAAATTACCCTATATTTGCTTCAGGTAATAATTAATAATAATAATAATAATGATAATGATAATAATAAATATCACTTATATAGTTCATTAAGCTTTTCAAATTCCTTTCAAAAATTATATCATTTTATCTTCACAACAATTCTTGTAGCTGCTGGTTTTATTCCCATTTTCCAGATGAAGAAACTGAGAGAAAAAAGATGACAAATTTCCAGATTCTACAGCTAGTAGTATCAAAGGTTTCTCTCTAATGATCTAATGATGTAGAGCAGAAGCAAACAGATATGTACAAGCAAGCAAATTATAGGATAGAATTAGAACCAATCAATGTAAGGAAAACACTACAATTAAGGGAATTGGAAATGTTGATTGGGATTTAAAGGAAGCCAATAACTATATCACATTTTATAATTTGAAAGAATACTGCACAATTGTGATCTTCCTTTCTTTTCATGGTGTTATGGTATAAGTCATTGTCCATTCATAAAGGACCAAAATAGCATCACTTTGCTAGAGTCAAGTTAACGTGTGTCTGACCATGGCGGATCAGACCGACAGGAGATTGGAATCCAAAGGTCAGTAAACAACTGGGGTGGGTAGTCTTATTTGCGCATCTCACGTGCCCTTTGAGCTTCTTCCATTCTGCCCTCCTCATAGAGTGCAGCTCCCTCACTAATGAGGACACGCCATGCTAAGTGATACTGTGCCAGTGTCTCCCAAGATGTACAGTCAGTTCTAAAGTTCTTAAGAGAGACTTTCAGGATATCCTGGTATCATTTTTTTCTGACTGTCCTGAATGTTTGCCCTGTCTTAGTTCTCCACGAAATAGTCTTTTCGGCAGGGGTACATTTGACACTTGAATAGTGTGGCCAGTCCATCATAGTAGTAATGTTTGAAAACCTGGCAATTTAGCTTGAGAAAGAACTTCAGTGTTTGTATCTTATCCTGCCAGGCAATCTTCAGAATCTTCCTAAGAACAATTTAAATAAAAAGCAACTCAGTTTCCTGACCTGGCACTGGTACACTGTCTGGGTTTCACAGACATATAGCAATGAGGTCAGCACAACACCTCTGCAGACCTTTAGTTTGGTGGTCAATCTAAGACCTCTTCTCTCCCACACTTACTTTCGGAGCCTCCTAAATACCAAACTAGCTCTGACAATGTGTGTGTGTCAGCCTTTTGGTCAATGATTACCTCCCCAGAAAGGTCACTGTAAGTGAAAAATGTTTCCTCAAAATGTTTCCATTTGCTATAATCTATGGTTTCACATATGGATGTTATGTGTTTTCTTGGCGTTAATTATTAGGCTAAAATTAGTAGATACAAGCAGTGAATCAATCTGTATTTTGTTGCATCTTAGCCTCAGAACCTGCATTGAGTGCATGCAACACTTTATTGTCATTACAAATTCTGGAAGGCATGTCATGGCATTATCTCTAATTTATATATGGTTCACAATAGGGAAAAGTGAGACAATAAATGTTAAATGAAATGTTCAGGGTCAAAGAGCTAGTGTCTGAGGCAGGATTTGGACTTGGGTCTTCCTGATTCCCTCTCTCTGTCTGTCTCTTTCTCTTTCATTTATATGTTATATGTATTTATAATATCTTCCCAAAAAGAATATATGCTGAGGTCAAGAGTTATTCCAGTTTTTCTTGTCTCTAGCATTTGACTTATAGCACACACACACTAAGGTATGATAAGAGAGGAAAACAGGAAAGGAGTTCTAATTTTGTATCTTGTATTAAAGTGAAACCATAAGTAAGCCAAATCAGAGTCTAACGAGTTAAGTTTTACTTATGAGTGAAAGAGGTAATCAGTAAGGAGTTATGAGGCAATGAAGGAAAGGTCTATCAATTCACTGAATTTGCATTGTACATAATAGCAGGACAAATGAAAGAAATAATACCTTCCTTGAGATTTTAATCTGTTTCACATCAGTCTTGGTGATTAGTTAAATCATTAAATAGCCATAGTGATTTTGATGAACTTGCTTAGAACTTGTTATCCTGTCTCCCTAGAAAATATGCCATCAAATCTGCTTTTCCTGAATATTAACCAAAGTAATATATGATATCGCAGAAACCGGCATGGTTACATATAACAAAGCAGGAATAATTCAAATCTTACATTACATATCACTATGCAAAATATTAAAATTTCATATGCATAAATGAATACATCATATCTTATTAACAAAGATCTGTGACTACCTAAATAGTACTATTATTTTCAACTTTGTGATTTATTTAAGGTCATAGAGTTCATTATTTCCTATACAGAAACATCATCTGAGCATTGATTTAATTGTCTCAATGAAGATGAAATAATCAGATTATTATATCAGCAACATATATCGTAATATTTCCAAATATGACCTTGGCAGTTCCCCCGCCCTAAGCAGAGTTAGATATGCTATTTGTCAAAATGTAAAGTCGATATCACTTCAAATTATGTTTTCTTCCAGTTAAAAAACATTTGGGAATTTTACCCAACCAATATGTCACATAAAGGGCCAGATACAATTTGACGATATGCATTAACTCTGACATAAATGGTAGATTTAACAAATTATATCAATTCCTGGCAGAAAATTTCATCTCCAGGTACAAAAGGTACACTGTGCTTTGTAAAAAAGACTCCAAAAAAAGAGCAGCCACACAAACAGCTAAACAAATCAAACAAGTAGCTTCGCCAATGCCAGAAATAAACTGGAAACAGTTCAAGTTCTCTTAGAAGCTCCCTTAAGAGCTTCTCATAATTCCAGTGCCCAGATCTCAAAATAAAATCAATCATTAACACTGTAGTTTAGGTGAATGCAAAAGAGTAAGGAAAAACTCAGAAGTTGAAAAAAGTTTTTGAAAATATTATATCAAATATCATAAATTAAATAGGTATAGTTAGATAATAAAAGTTATGCAAAGCACTCATAAATATGTCTTTTATAAGACCTTGCCAGCCTTGTCTATCATTACTTCCTATTACCCACTTTATGTCTAAATCAACTGAATGACCTTTCAGGCATCTCCCACAAATAAACATCATGGTCTCAAATCTCTCTGTATTCAAGCTGTTCCCTTTGTCTATAGTGCCTGCCCTCTCTTCATCTAGTGAAATAATCAGAAATGATCATTAGTCTTTTTAATACATGGCACACAGCAACATTACCAAAATTGCAGGATATAAAACAAATCCACACAAATTACCAGAATTTCTATGTATTACCAACAAAGCACAGCAGTAAATGATAGAGAAATTCCAATTAAACTACGTATAGAGAACATAAAATTCTTGAGACTGCCAAGATAAACTAAGAAACTGTATGAAAACAATTACAAAATACTTTTCACGCAAACAAAATTGGATCTAAATAATTGGGAAAAATGTCAATTATTCATGGGTAGGCTGAGCTAATATAATAAAAATGTCAATTCTATCAAAATTAAATTACTTATGCAGTACCATACCAATCAAAATACCAAAAAATATTTTATTGAGCTAGAAAAAATACTAACAAATTCATCTAGAAGAATAAAAAGGTCAAGAATATTAAGGGAATTAATGAAAAAAATGCAAAGAAAGGTTGCCTTCTTATACCAAATCTAAAATTATATTTTAAAGCAGTAGTCATCAAAACTGCGTGATACTAGCTAAGAAATAGATTGGTAGATGAGTAGAATAGATTAGGAACAAAAGAAACCATTAATAAATGATTATAGTTATCTACTCTTTGATAAACCCAAAGACTTCTGAGATAGGAACTCAGGTTTTAACAAAGACTGATGGGAAAACTGGAAAATGGTATTGCAGAAACAAAGCAGCAATGAACACCTCACACTCTATATAACATAATAAGGTCAAAACAGGTAAAAGATATAGAAATAAAAAGTGATATTATATGTTAGTGAAGAGAATAAGAAATAGTTTATCTATCAGATCTATGGCAAGGGAGGTATAAACAACCAAATAAGAGAGATAGAAAACAATATAAAACACAAAATAGATATGTTTGATTACATTAAATTAAAACCAACACAAATAATATTAAAAGTAATGCAGAAAGTTGGGAAGCTAATTTTTATAACTGTTTCTGATTTAGGACTCATTTCTTAAATATATAGAGAACTTGGTCAAATGTATAAGAATGTCATTCCCCAATTGATAAATGGTTAAAAGAAATTAACAAGCTGTTCTCAGATGAAGATATTAAAGCTATCTATAGTTATATGAAAAAAATGTTCTAAATCATTTTTTAGGGAAAGGTAAATTCAAACAACTCTGAGGTAAACACCTCACAACTATCAGGTTGACTAACATGACAAAAAAGAAAATAATATTTAAAGGGATGTGGGAAAAACTGAGACACCAATACATTTTGGTGGAGTCGTGAATTGATACAAACTTTCTGGAGAACAATTTAGAACTACACCCAAAGGGCAATTAACTACCCTTTGCTCCAGCAATTCTACTGCTATGTCCATAAACAAAAGTATTTATAAGTACCTTTTTTGTTGGCAAAGAATTGAGAATTGAGGGGATGCCCTTCAACTGGTGAATGGATAAACAAATTGTGGTATATGAATATGATGGAGTAGTCATGAGTAACTGGATTTCAGAAAAGCATGGAAATACTTACATAAACTGATGATGAATGAAGTGAGCAGAAGTGAAAGAATGTTGTACACATTAAAAGCAATTTTATGTGATGATCAATTATGAAGTACAGAAATAAAAAATATCAAAGAAAAGTCTAAATGACTTGTGATGGAAAATACCATCCACATCCAGAATAGGAACTGTGGAGTATGAATGAGCTAAATGCATTCAAATTTTAAAATATGTATTATGTTTTTTCTCTCATGATTTATACATATATATGTATAGGGAAGAGAAAGAAATGAAAGAGGGGGAGAAAACAGTGGAACTCAAAATCTTACCAAAACAAGATTTTTGAAAATGATCTTTATAGTTAAATCAAAATAAATAAATGAATTTATTGATAATAGGACTCCAATTGGGTCCAGAGAAGGAGTTTCTCTTGTTTCTTGAATTCTATAATGGATGAATTTTTATTTAAACTAAGAATACAAGAATTACTTAGCTGCTATGATTCTTTGGGTGGGGGAGGAGGTGTAGGAAAGGAGAGAGAAAGGACATAAGAGTGAAGGAACTGAGAATGAGGAAGAAAGATAGAAAAGAGGGAAGGGAATAAGAAGTAATATATGTAGAGGGGAAAAAAGAGAAGAGAGAGTTCTAATTTATTAATCTATTACTATTAATTAATATTATTAATTACCATCACTAATGCATTAAGATTTCATGTCAAGTTTTTGATTCATTTCTCAAATTGTACATTTATTCCTTTAGCCCAAGTGGTTTATAATATATGCTTAGAATAACATCTTTTACTATGTCTACTATATTACACAGCAATATTCTATACCAAATATTCCTGTTCTAATCACAAAATATACAATGAAGTGATCACCTCTTCCCAAAGACCCTTTGCCTTTATTTTAAAATTCTGTTACTGATTTTGTATTATTTGGACCAATTTGCCCCTAACCTGAGCTGAGGATAATGAGCCAATGAATGACCCTGAGAATACTCTATAACCTAGGCTGTGGTCTTCCTGTCTATAAAATTTCCAGAGAATCAGATACCAGACTCCCAAAAGGAAATTCAATAGTTAATAGTCAAAATATAAGAGTAGAACTGAAAATCCAGAGGTAAGCAATCACTAATTCAACAGCCATTAGAGGAGAGTTAAATCTTGAACCCTAAGGGAAACAAATGAAGAGAGAAATGTTTGAAGTTAAGGTGAAGGGGGTTAAAAGCTGAATATTGAATCAGACATAAAAACATGCAAATCTAAGACTTTTTAAAAAAATTATTATAACCCATATTCTTCAGACATAATTTTTTTATACTAGGACAGGTATTACCAGTCTTATTCTCCACTTAGATTTTCCAAATTTAGTGCTCTTCTAAATAGTTACTATTTCTACCTATATTATTCTCCATGACAACAGCTATTTTTAAGTGACTATCAGTAACTTCTAGATCTAAGATTCTATAGTAAGGAAGAGTCAAATATTCTTTTTTCACTATCTTATTTTATTTTTCCACAATTGCATGTAAAAACTATATTCATTTATTTTGTTCCAAATTCTCTCCTTCCATTCCTCCTGATTCAGCCTTGAGAAAACAAGCAATTTGATATAGATCATACATATGTAATCATATAAAACATATTTCCATATTAACCATGTTGCAAAAGAAAAGACAGAAGAGACAGAGACAAGATGGCAGCATGGAGGCAGGAATTCCCAGAAACTCTCCTACAGCTCACTCCAAATGCATTAAAATTATGATTTTAACCAAATTCTGGAGTGGTGGAACCCACAGGATGACTGAATAAAACAATTTTTCAACTGAATACAACCTGAAAGATATGTGGGAAGGGTATGTTACACCATGGTTGGAAGGGACCACAGCCCGGACCACGCCTCATAGCAGCAAAGGAGTTCCAGCCTTCCAGGAACAGCTCAAGGGGCACCTGGGTCATTGATAGTACTTGGGTCTATGGCAGTCCAGACAATTTCCAGACCTCTCAGCCAGCAACAGCTAAGGATAACTTGGAAGGTCAGGGGAAGTCTCTGCTGCACCACAGGGAGGAAGGAGTCTAGATCAGCACAGAACTCAGAGCATGTGTACCCCAGGAATCTATAGAGTCACCCAGAAGCTACTTCCAGAGTGCTCCATCCAGAGATAGTAAGGGGGATGGGGATACTGTTGAAGTCTCTCCACCCCTGGGGTAGGACTCTGATGCTTTATCCATATTCAGATCTAGGGTCCAGTCTGGGGGCCCATAATTCCATAGAGGAGCAAGGACCCTCCTCACAGCTCCAGGGCAGAGGGGAATGCCTTTGGTCATTCATAGACCAGAACAGAGGTCAGTAGAACAGTCAGATTCTCTCATTAGACCTTGGAGGAATTAAGGTCCCTGGGGGTGTGTCCCAAAAATATTCAAAGACTTGAAAAGTTTGTTAAAACCAGGCCATAGACTGGGGAAATGAGTAAACAACAGAAGAAAAAGAATCTGATCATAGATAATTATTTTGATCCAAAGGAAGATCAAAATATACACTCAGAAGATGAGAAAGTCAAAGTTCCTGTATCCAAAGTCACCAAGAAAAATAGGAATTAGATTCACGCTATGGAAGAGCTCAAAAAAAAGATTTTGAAAATAAAGCAAAGGAGATAGAGGAAAATTTGGGATGAGAAAAATGAGAACAATGTAGGAAAATTATGAATTCCAAGTCAGCAGCTTGGTGAAGGAGAATTGAAAAAATACCTAAGAAAATAACATGTTAAAGCAAGTTTAGGTCAAATGGGGAAAAAAGCAGTCCAAAAAAGTTGATGAGGAGAAAAATACCATAAAAAGCAGAATTGGTCAGGTGAAAAAGGAGATAAGAAAACTCTCTAAAGACAAGAATTCCTTCAAATACAGAATGGAGTAAGGGAAGCTGATGACTTTGTGAGAAATCAAGAAACAAAATCAAAAGAATGAAAAACTAGAAGAAAATATGAAATAACTCATTGGAAAAACAACTGAACTAGAAAACAGATCCAGGAGAAAGACAATTTAAAAAAAATTATTGGGCTCCCTGAAAATCATGACCAGGAAAAGAGCTAAGTTTCATTTTGCATGAAATTCATTTCAATAGGAAAGTTTGAAAGTCCCTATTTCATTGAATGTCCATCTTTTCCAATGAAAGAGAATGTTCAGTTTTGCTAGTATAAACAAACTGAGATATATGTATGTATGCAATTGAATACTATTGTTATATTAGAAATCAGGAGGAATGGGATTTCAGAGAAGCATGAAAAGACTTGTATAAATTGATGTTGTGTAAGATGAGCAGAACCAGAAGAACACTGCACATCTGAACAACAACATAGGGGTGATGATCCATCTTGATGGACTTGCTCACTCCATCAATACAATAATTATGAACAATTTTAGGGTATCTGCAATGGAGGATTCCAAAAGCATTCAGAGAAAGAACTGTGGAATTTAAATAAAGATCAAAGATTATTACTTTCAATTTTTAAAAAAGTTGTCTTATGTATTACATAATTTTTCTATCTCTAATATTTTATTTCTTCCTCAAGTATATATTTTTTCTCTCAACACATTCAATTTTGATCAATGAATAGCATGGAAATAATGATGCAAAGATTATCAGATTACCGTCTGTGGCGGGGGAGAAGCAAGGATGGGGGAAAATTGTAAAATTAAAAATCTTACAAAAGATGATAGGTAGAAACTACTATATAATTGGAAAACAAATGAAGCATTTTATATAATAAAAAAAGAAAATGAGAAAAAAAAGAAATTCTCTAGGCAAATTGTACTGATATCCTAGAAGCAGAGGATAATATAAAAATTGAGGGAATCCACTGATCACTTTCTAAAAGAGATTCCAAAAAATAAACTTCCAGGAATTTTACAGCCAAATTCTAGAACTCCTAAGTCAAAGGTAAAATACTACAAGCAGTCAGAAAGAAACAATTCAAATATCCTAGTACTACAGTCAGGATTACGTTAAGGGTTCATAGGTTTTGGAACATGATATTCCAAGAATCAACCACTCAGCAAAACTGAACATCCTCTTTCAGGGGAAAAGATAGGCATTCAATGAAATAGGGGACTTCCAAACTTTCTTATTGAAATTACCAGAGCTGAATAGAAAGTTTGATCTTCAAGTACATGATTCAGCTGAAGCACATAGAGGGTGGACAATAAGGGGCAATTTTGAGGGATTTAATGATGTTGAACTGTGTGTATTCATGCATGGGAAGATGATTCTGATTTCCCATGTGAACCTCATTTATTAGAGCACATAGTTGGAGAATATATAAACAAGGAACAGGAGAGAGCTGAATATGAAGGCATAATATAATATGAAGATGGAGTCAGTGGGCACAAAAATAATGTACTGGGAGAAAGGGAAAGGAGAAGACAGGGTAAGCTATTTTATATAAAAAGAGTTAAGGAAAAATCTTTAGCAATTGAGTGGAAGGGTGGAGGTGAGGGGGAATGATTGAACCCTCATTCTCATAGAAAATGGCTCAGAGAGGAAACAACACACATACTCAATAGGGTATAGAAATCTTTCTTACCCTAGAGGAAAAAGGAGAGGAAAGGGATGGGTGAAAGGGGTTAAGGAAAGAGGAGGGATGTGTAGGTATTAGAAGGAGATACAACACATTTTTGAGAAGGAACAAAGTGAAAGGAGAGAGAGAACAAATGAGAGTGGGGAAAATATAATGGAAGGAACTAAAATTAGCAATAAAAACTGGGAAAAAATGCTGAAGTAACTTGTCTGCTGGACTTGTGATAAAGAATGCAATCCACAGTGGAATAGATTAGGTGCAAAAGAGATAGCAGGAAACAGTTATAGTAACCAGCTCTTTGATAAACCCAAAGAATCCAACTTCTGGAATAAGAACTCTCTCTTCGATAAAAACTGTTGAGAAAATTGGAAATTAGTGGGCAGAAACTTGGATTAGACCAACATCTCACACTCTATATGAAGATGAACTCAAAATAGTACAGGATTTAGACAGAAAAGACAATTATTATAAGAAAACTAGGAGACCAAGAAATAGTTTACCTGTTTACCTGTCAGATCTATGGAAAGTTTATGACCAAGAAAGAGATGGAGAAAGTCATTAAAAACAAAGTAGATGATCTCGATTACATTAAATTAAAAATCTTTTGTACAAACAAAACCACTTAATAAAATCAAAAGAAATGCAATAAATTGGGAAACAATTTTTGCAACTTGTATTTCTGACAAAGGACTCATTCTAAAATATAAAGAGAATTGAATCAAATTTATAACAAAACAAGTTACTCCCCAATTGACAATTGATCAAACAATATGCAAAGGCAATTTGCAGATGAGGAAATCAAAACTATCCATAGTCATCTGAAAATCTGCTCTAAATCATTGCTGATTAAAGAAATGCAAATTAAAGCAGTTCTAAGGTACACCTATTTGATTGGCTAATATGAACAGGAAGGACAATATCAATGTTGAAAGGGTTGTGAAAAATCTGGGACACTAATGTATTTTGGTGGAGCTGTGAACTCATCCACCCTTTCTGGAGAACAATCTGGAATTATGCCCAAAGACCAATAAAAATGTGCATATCCTTTGATCCAGTAATACAACAACTGGGTCCACACCCTGAAGAGATCATGAAAAAGAATAAAAACATCACTTGTACAAAAATATTCATAGCAGCCCTCTTTGCAGTAGCAAAGAATTAGAAATCAAGTGAATGTCCATTAATTGGGGATTGGCTGCACAAATTATGGTATATGTATGATATGGAACACAATTGTTCTATAAGAAACCAAGGGGGATGGAATTTCAGAGAAGCCTGGAAAGACTTGTATGAACTGATGTTAGGTGAGAGAAGCAGAGCCAGAAGAACATTATATACCCTAACAGCAACATGGGGGTGATGATGGACCTTAATGGGCTTGTACATTTCATCAATGAAATAATCAGGGACAATTTTAGAGTAACTGTGATGGAGAATACCATCTGTATCCAGAGAAAGAACTGTGGAGTTTAAACAAAGACCAAAGTCTATTACCTTCAATTTCTTAATTATGTAATTATGTAATAATGTAATTATATAATTTTGCTATTTCTAATATTTTATTTTCTTATCAAGGATATGATTTCTCTCTCAACATATTCAATTTTGATCAATATATAGCATGGAAATAATGTAAAGATTTTCAGACTGCCTTCTGTGGGGGTGGGGGAGGGAAGAGAGGGTGGGGTAAAAAGTGTAAAATTGAAAACCTTATAAAAATGATAAGTAGAAACTACTATTGTATATAATTGGAAAACAAATAAAATATATATATTTTTAAAAAGAATGCAATCCATCCCAGAGAGAGAACTGATATTTGAACAGAGTGAAGTATATTTTTTCCTTTTTTTTAAAATTTATTTTTCTTGATGTTTTTTTATCTTTATGTTTACTTTTACAACAAAGCTATTGTAGCAATATAATAATGTGAAAATAAATATTTTTTGAAAAAGGTCAAAAAAAAAATAAAACACAGATGAAAAAATCCAAGAAAAATGAAGTTTAAAAAGTATGCTTCAATCTGGATTTAACTCCATCATGTCTTATTTGGAGGTGATAACATTTTTTCAACTTATCCTGATTTATCTTGGATCATTGTATTGCTCAGGAAAGCTAATTTATTACAGTTTATCATGGCAAAATTTTACTTTAATGATGTACATTGGTCTCCTTGTTCTGCACATTCACTTTTCATGAGTTCATGTATGTCTTTTTGGTTTTTCTGAAATCATTCTGTTCAACCTTTCTTATAGCATAATAATATTTCAACACAATCATATATCATATTACAACTTGTTCAGTTAAACCTTATTCATTGGACATCCACTCAATTTCCAATACTTTGTTACCATATAAATTTGATATAAATATTTTAAATATATATATCTTTTTTTTCTTTTCCTCTGATGTCTTTGGGTATACAGAGCTAGTAGTGGTAAGGGTAAAATATTATTTATAAGGAGTTCTCAACTTGGAGTTTTATTCATATCTGTAGAAGAAACCAAGATACCAGAGTGCAGAAGCTGTCAGCAGAATGTTCCAGATATTTCCCTCCAAATAACTTTTTAAAAAAATGCTTCAAATTGAATTCCAATGTAGCAGAGTGAACAAAAAAGTCAGAGTGAGACATTCTTCTAACCCAAAACAACTTAAGAGTTTGGAAAGAGAAAGCCATAACATGAGGTGTGAGGTTGGCCCAGAGCCCATATACATTAAACATCATTGGTAGGACTAAGTGGTGATGACAAAAGCAGCAGCAAGTTCAGAAGTGCTCAAATAAGAAACAGAAAACAGTCCTAGAACCTGGTCAAAAAGAGAATATAGGAAATTCAGATGCCAGCACTGGATGTAGAATCAGCTGTTATTTGTCACTTTCATTTCTTATTTGTATTTCTAGCTCGTAGCTCAAGGGCAGAGAAAAACATCTTAGATTAAGGAATGGTTAAATAAAATTGAGATGTACTGTCAATTCCAGGCTCAAGGGACCAATGAAGATGGGACTCTGAGGAGGATCCCAAGGAATGAGGGGTCCTGAATGTAGGACCTGAGTGTAGCACAAGGGAGCAATGACCACATCTTTCCCCCAGATCACAACACCTAGGAATCACTGAAAACTCCCACATGCCCAAAATCAGTGCTTAAAATACATGAAAATTTGACACATAATCCTATGTCCTAAAACGAGAATTGGCCAAGTGAAAAAAAGAGGAACAAAAAGTAACTGAAGAAAATAATTCCTTAAAATTTAGAATTTGGCAAATGGAAGCTAATAACCCTCTGAGCCAAGAAGAAAGATTCAAATAAAGTCAAAAGAATGAAGGGGGTGCAGCTATGTGACCCAGTGGATAGAGCAGGGGCCCTGGAGTCAGGAGGGGCTGAGTTCAAATCTGGCCTCAGACACTTAATACTTACTTAGCTGTATGACTTGGGGCCTCATGAAAGCAAATAACAACAACAATAATAATGATAATAATAGAACATATGCAAGATATCACTGGAAAATCAAGTGACAAGAAAAATAGATTGAAGAAAGATAATTTATGAAATACTCTATTATCTGAAAGCCATGATCCAAGAAAGACACTAGATACTTTGTTTCAAGAAATTATCAAGGAAAACTACCCCAATATTTTAGAGGCAAAAGATAAAATAGAAACTGAATGAATTCTCTAATTACTGCCTAAAAGAGGTCAAAAATGAAAACTCAGGATTACTGTAGTCAAATTCTAGAGCTCTCAAGCAAAGAGAATATGTTCTCAGCAGCCAAAAACAAACCATTAAAATATAATGAAGCCACAGTCAGGATTACACAAGATTTAACATCTACCATTTTAAAGTAGCAGTGAGTTTGGAAAATGATCTTCCAGAAGACAAAACAACTGGCATTATAACTAAGAATAATCTACCTAGGAAATTGAGTATGATCCTTCAAGGGAAAAAATAACATTTAATAAAATAGAGGAGTTTTAAGCATGCCTGATGAAAAGACCAAAGTCAATTTTAAAATACAAGATTCAAGAAAAGCATAAATAAGCAAACATGAAAGAGAAATAATAAGGTGCTCGACAAAGTTAAAATGTGTACCTTTCTATATGGGAAGATGATACCTATCTGCTTAGCGGAATTAGAAGGAGTTTGCATAGAAAGAGAATTTGGAGTGAATTGACTTTGTTAGGAATGCTATTAAAACAACTGACTAGGTGAGAATGAGAAATACATTGTGAAAAGGTGAAGGGAGAGGAAGAATGGGGAATATTATGTCACATAAAAGAGGAAAACAGCAGAGGGGAAAATGATGAGGTCAGGGAGTAAGCAACATTTTAGTCTCATTCACATTTAAATTGGGTCTAAAAGTAAAAATATACATTTTTACTCAGTTGGTAATAGAAATCTATCTTATTCAATAAGGAATTAGCAGAAGAAGGGCATAAGAGAAAGGGGGTTATGTTAAAAGGGAGATGAGGGCCCTGTGATATCAATATTATTAACTGACAAGGGAAAGTCAGCAGCAGCAGTAGCAGAAACATTTTGACTGTTTTAGTACAAAAACATAAAAAGTTTAAAAAATTTTACATGTGTTATCTTCATTTGAATTTCACCACAACCTTGTAATGAACATGTTATAATCATTTTCTCTTCAAAGATAGAGGATTCTGAGTCTAAGGGACAATAAGTGATTTAATCAAGGTTACCCATCTATAATATTAAGTGTCTGAGACAAGTCTGAAATTCAGACATTCCTGTTCTAAAGTCCATAATCAACCAACTACATATACCTTCCTAAATTTCTATTAGCAAAGAAACTACTCTAGGCAAATAAATCAGCACTTCAGAATATTATAACTCAAAAGTAAAGCACTTAGTAGGGAGGGGTACTCACTACAACTTCCTAAGCAGTGATTCTTTAGAAGAAAAAATATTATTAATTCAGAGAAAAAAGGTGTTAATATCAATGACAAAAAGTTAAAGTCATAAAAACTGCTCATGGTGAACCACATGCAATAACTGTAATTTTCTATTCCTTAACATCCTCTAAAATTTTACTACTGCATTCTCTGCCAGATCTAGAAATCTTACCAATGTTCCTTTGAATTTCAAACATTACTTTTAATTTATGAGTCCCCCAATTACCAACCAAGAAAATTATGAAAAATTGCATAAAATATCAAATATCAAGATATATGATCAAAGAAGTTGGGTTCACTACTCATGTTATGAGAACAAGGAACAATCATTTAAATAGTTTATGTGCTCCAGTGAAGGCAGAAGAACCTAGTTTCAAATTTTGATTCTGATGGTTCCTATGTGTATGATTATGTATGAAGAATAACTAACAAAGCTACTCACTACCTTTCACCTATATTTTGAATAAATCATATAACCTTGGATTCTTAATTTCATCATATCTAACATGATCTGGATGGGCTACACTATTTCCAAACTTTCTTCCAGATCAAAATCCTATAATCACATGAAGTTTAAAATTAAAAATATATGTTAGTGATTTTATTCTATTCCCTTAGGAAAAAGTCATAAAGAATGCCAATAGTTCATCAGATAACAAACATATATTAAGCGCCTAAGCTATGTCAAGCCTTGTGGTAAGTACTAAAGATAAAAATACAATAGAAGCAAAAATACCCCTTGGTCCAATTGTTTCTTCTCCCTGCCACTTCTGAATTTGATCTATGACATCGATTATAAAGGGAACTCATTGAGAAAACTTCTTTTACAAGTGAAGATTTGTGCCCTATAATCAAAGAGTCACCTGGCACATTGAGAAATTGTGGCTTACCCTCAAAACTTGTATGTATAAGAAGTCACTTAGAACAGGTTTACTTGACTTTTCATTATGCCCTTATGACTCTCATGACTAAGCACACAGCAGGTATCTAATAAATATGCTTGAATTTATATGTTAAACAGAGAAGGTGCTTCAGAGATAGCTCTAGAATTGAATTAAACTCCAATGAATTTCAGCCTTTCATTTAGTTGATAGAAACTAAGAATTTGTCCACAAGTTTTAAGTAGAAGTGATGAATGATTAGATTTTCTACAAAGAATAGATTACAAGTATGTGAGGAGGAAGACAAGGAAAGGGACGTAAAAGTTGAATGAGCAATCAGAAAACTAATGAAATAGCCATTAGGGTGGTATTGAAAGTTTGTACCAGAATGGTGATAATGGGAATTAAAAAAAAGACAGAACAAATTATGAAGACAAAATTGATAGAAACAGGTATCCAATTGGAAGTGGGAGATAAGAGCAGTTAGTTAAATTAAATGGATACTTAAGTATCTATTATTTGCCAACAATATTAGGTATTGGGTAATACAAAAACAAAAATGTCAGTCCCTATTCTTAAGAATCTTTGTTCTAGTTAGCTAGTCAAATATAACACCAAATTTCCAAAAAAAGAAAATATGGTAAATAGTAACAGACACTATTAAATAGTTTAACTATTTCCAGAAAAAAAAGAGATTTTGATTTGGGGGTCTGAAGGTGTAGTCAAACAAGATTATTAGAAGTTGACTACTGAATAGCTGACCAAGAAGTGGAAGCATAAATTATATACTATCTTTTCAAGAATCTTGGCAATGAAAGGCTAGTAGTAGAGGAGAACGATGGGATATAATCTTATTAGGCAGAATGATTAGAAGAAGAATTTTTTAAAGACAGAAGGTATATTTTTAGTAAGATGAAAATGAAGAAACAGACTTCTGACAAAATAGTGGAGAGAAGACAAGCACTGTGCTAAGGTCTCCTTATTTTTCCTCACATATAATATGAAACAAACCACAACAAGAAATTCCATCGACAAAACTCAGAACAAGAAGCTAGGAGAAGAACATCTATTAACAAGTTCTGTATCTGGGGATCATGGGTAAGTCAGGGGCAGAGAGCAGGGAGCCAGCAAGGGTGGGGTGAGAGCAGACTAGCCTAGGATTACCCATGAAGGGGTTGACCGAGGGAATCACAGTCCAAGAACCAACTGGGGCATGTAGTCTTTGTGGGACTGGTGGTCTGGGGTACTCAGGCAGGACTGAAGGTCAAGTTCCAGTGCAGAGAGTTGCAGACATAGATCTACTGGGCTTCTCTGGTCTGGAGGACCTCAGTCTGCATACTTTCACTTCAGCAGAGTCCTTTTCCCAGGAAAAACACAGTGACAGCCCCTGCCTCCCCCCAGGCCCATGTGTGAGCAGCAGAGTTCACTCAACTGTGAATAGGGAGACCAATTACCTTGCCCTAGGGCATAGCCTACATTGTGCAAGGATAAAAGTATACAGCACTGTTGCCCACACACTCCAGGCCAAGGGAAAGGGCCTCAAATCAAGGTCACAGACACTCCAAAGAAAGCAATCAGTACCCCCTATCTGCTGGTCCAAATGGAGTTACTAAACCAGTGAGTGAAGCCTCCAGAGATTCCCAACACCAAAACTCTGTGAAGCAGCCCCACCCCCAACACAAGATCTTAGGAAAATGAGAAAGACCAGTAGAAAGGGGGTCCATAGAAAAATTTCTAGAAGTTAAAGACCCTAACTCAGAGAGATCTAGAACCTCTGAGGAGAATATGATTTTGTCTCCAGCCCAGAAAGACTTATTGAAGAAATCAGGAAAAAGTTTAAAAATCAATTGGAAAATTTGGGAGGGAAAATTAACTCCTTGCAATAAGAAAACAAATCCTTGGAAAATATAATTGGACAAATAAAAAAAGAAAATAATTCTCACAAAACTTCAATTAGTCAAATGGAAAATTATTACAAAAATAGAAAAGACCAATTATAAAAGGAGTTGCAAAAGGTAAAGGAAGAAAATTCTTCTATAAAAAAAAGAATGGGGAGGCAGCTGGGTGACTCAGTGGATAGAGCACTGGCCCTGGAGTCAGGAGTACCTGAGTTCAAATACGGCCTCAGATGCTTAATAATTACCTAGCTGTGTGGCCTTGGGCAAGCCACTTAACCCCATCTGCTTTGCAAAAACCTTAAAACAAATAGCACTTTAAAAGGGAGATATTAAAGACATGGGAGGATGGATTGAATGGGGTAAATCTTATTACATTAAGAGGTACAAATGACCTATTACAATAGAGAGGAAGAAGGGAGGAGGTGAAAACCAAATGAATCTTATTCTCATCAGATTTGGCCAAAAGTTAACATACATACACTCAATTAAGTTAAGAAACTTATCTTACCTTTCAAGTATTAAAAGGGTAAAAGGAGAGGGGGGAAGAAAAGGGGATTTAACAGAAGGAAGGGAAAGAGGAAGGTGCAAAGCGAAAGGGGAAAGAAAGGGAAGGGGAGATGGATTTAAGAGGGCAAACACACTGAATGTTGTAGTATTCAGAAACAAAATGCTGGACAATATGGATAAAGGGAAAAAAAGGGGAAAATTGCAAACAGAGGAAAGAGAACATGGAGGGCAATAAAAAGTTAATAATTATAACTGAATGTGATTAGGATGAACTCTCTCTTAAAATGTGTGTGGCAGAGTGAATTAAAAACCAGAATCCTACAATATGCTGCTTACAAGAAACTCATTTGAAGCAGAGAGATACATATAAAGTAAAGACAAAAGGTTGGAGAAAAATATATTTTGCTTCAGCTGAAATTAAAAAAGGAAAGAGTAGCAATTCTCATCTCAAAGCAGCTGCAAAAATATTGTTTAAAGAGATAAGGAAGGAAACTATATCCTCCTAAAGGGTACCATAGACAATAAAGTAATTTCACTACTAAATATGTATGCAACAAATGGCATAGCATCCAAATTCTTAGAGGAGAAGTTGAAGAAGTTAGAAGACATAGATAGCAAAACTCTAATGGTGGGAGACCTCAACCTCCAGCTTCCAGATTTAGATAAATCTAACTATAAAATAAACAAGAAAGAATTTAGTGGGTGAATAGATTGTTAGAAAACTAGACAAGATAGATATGGAGGAAACTGAATGGAGATAGAAAGGAATATACTTTTTTTCTGCAGTACATGGCACTTAGACAAAAAATGACCATGTACTAGGGAAAAAACATAATAACTGCAGAAAGGCAGAAATAGTGAATACATCTTTTTCAGATCATAATGCAATAAAAATCATATGCAATATCATGCCAGGGAGATATAGACCCAAAACTAATTGGAAACCAAATAACCTCATTTCAAAGAATGAGAGGATCAAATAACAAATATCAGAAAAAATAATTTCATCCCAAATATGACAATAATGAAAGAATATACCAAAACTTATGGGACACAGCCAAGACAGCTGTAGGGGCATATATTATATCTTTAAATGAAGAAATGAGAGAAAGAGGAAATCAACGAACTAAATATGCAATTTAAAAAGTAGAGAAAGAACAAATTGAACCCCCCAAATAAATGCCAAATTAGAAATCCTAAAAATTAAAGGAGAAATTAATAAATTCTAAAGAAAGAAAACTATTGAACTAATTAATAAAATCAAGAATTGGCTTTATGAAAAAAAACAATAAAATTTCTAAACCTCTGGTTAATTTGAATAAAAAAAAGAAATAAGAAAACTAAATTGCTAGTATCACAAAGGAAAAAGGTGAACTCACCACCAATGAGGAGGAAATCAAAGTAATAATTTGGAATTATGTTGCCCAACTCTATGCCAAAAAATTTGATAATCAAAATAAAGCAGAAAAATAGTTACAAAAATATAAGTTTCCCAGGCTAAATAAAGAGGAAATTAAAAACACAAATAACCCTATTGCAAAAAAAAAAAGAAATTCAACAAGCCATTATTGAACTCCCTAAGAAAAAATCTCCAGGGCCAGATGGTTACACAAATGAATTCTATCAAACATTTAAGGAACAATGGTTTCCAATTCTTTATAAACTCTTTAGAAAAAATAGGTGAAGTTGAAACTCTGCCTTACTCTATTACACCAATATGGTGCTGATAGCTAAACCAGGAAGAGTTAATACAGAGAAAGAAAATTACAGACCTATCTCCCTGATGAAAATAGATGGAAAAATCATAAATAAATTCTTAGCAAAATGATTACAACAAGGTATCACGATAATAATACATTATGACCAAGTAGGATTTATCTCAGTAATGCAGGATTGGTTCAATATTAGGAAAACTGTTAGTATAATTACTTATATCAATAACAAACTTATCAGAAATCATATGAATATATCAATAGATGATGAAAAGGCTTTTGACAAAAAAACAACACCCATTCCTACTAAAAACACTAGAGTGTAGGAATAAATGGACTGTTCCTTAGAATAATAAGCAGTATCTATCTGAAACCATCAACAATCATTGGGGATGGCTGTAATATGCAATGGGGATAGGTTAGAAGCAATCCCAATAAGATCAGGGGTGAAACAAGGATGTCCATTATCACCACTCCTATTCAATATTGTATTATACATGTTAACTTCAGCAATAAGAGAAGAAAAAGAAATTGAAGGAATTATAATTGGGAAGGAAGAGACAAAACTCTCACTCTTTGCAGATGATATGATGGTATAACTAGAGAATCCCCCAAAATTCATATAACTACAAGAAATAATTAGCAACTTTAGGAAAGTCGCAGATATAAAATAAACCCTCATAAATCCTCAACATTTCTATATATGACTAGCAAGATACAGCAGAAAGAGCTAGAAAGAGAAATCCCATTCAAAGTAACTTCAGACAATATAAAACACCTGGGGGTCTATCTACCAAGGAAGACTCAGAGACTTTTTTGAAAACAATTACAAAATACTTCTCACATAAATAAAATCACATTTAAATTATTGGGCTTATATCAACTGCTCATGAATAGGCCAAGCTAATATAATAAAAATGACAATCCTATCTAAATTAAACTTCTTTTTTACTACCCTACAAATCAAAATTCAAAGAAATTACTTTGTGATTTAGAAAAAAATGTACCAAAAGTCATATGGATTAAAAAAAATGTTGAAAATTTCCAGAGATAAACTGTCTGGTGTTTCCTAAGAAATAGCGTGGTTGATCAGTGGAATAGGTACCAGAGCAGGAAATAATTATAGTAATCAGCTTCTTGATAAACTCAAGGATCCCAGCTATTAGGATAAAAACTCTCTTTTTGATAAAAACTTTTGGGAAAATTTGAAGTTAGTATGGAAAATACTTGGATTACACCATTATCTCATACCCTATCACAAGATGAGATCAAACTGGATACAGGATTTAGACATAAAATACAATATTATAAGCAAAGTAAGAGATCAAGGAACAGTTTACCTTTCAAATCTATGAAAATGGAAGCAGTTTATGACCAAGGAAGAGATGGAGAACTTCATTAAAAACTAGATAATTTTGATTACATTAAATTAAAAATCTTTTCACAGACAAAACCACTTTAAACTAGTATTTCTAATAAAGGACTCATTTCTAAATTTACAGAGAAATTTTTTTTGAAAAATAAAACAAGCCAGGGGGCGGCTGGGTGGTGTAGTGAATAAAGCACCAGCCCTGGAGTCAGGAGTACCTGGGTTCAAATACGGTCTCAGACACTTAATAATTACCTAGCTGTGCGGCCTTGGGCAAGCCACTTAACCCCGTTTGCCTTGCAAAAACCTAAAAAAAGAAAAAGAAAACAAGCCATTCCCCAAATGACAAATGATCGAGCATATGCAAAAGCAATTTACAAATGAGGAAATCAAAGGTATCCATAGTCATATGAAAAATTGCTCTAAATCACTAATTATTAGAGAAGTGCAAACTGAAGCATCTCTGAGGTACCACCTCACACCTCTTAGAATTGCCAGTATGAACAGAAAGGTTAATGACCAATGTTGGAAGGAATGTGGGAAATCTAGGACACTTATACACTGTTTGTGTGGTTTCCAAACTCATCCAAATTTTCTTGAGAGGATTTTGGAATTTCATCCAAAGGGCAACAAAAAATGTGCATATTCTTTGATCCAACAATACCACTACTGGGTATATACCCTGAGAGTTTATGAAAAAGACACTTGTACCAAAATATTCATAGCAGCCCTGTTTGTGGTGGCAAAGAATTAGAAATTGAGTAAATGTCCATCAATTGAAGAATGACTTAATAAACTGTGGTATATGTATGTCGTGGAACAGTATTGTTCTATTAGAAACCAAGAGTGTTGGGAATTCAGGGAAGCCTGGATGGATTTGCATGAACTGCTTCTGAGTGAGACTGAATAGAGCCAGAAGAACATTGTACACCCCAACAGAAACATGGGGGTGATGGTCAAACTTAATGGACTTGATCATTCCAATGATGCAACAATCAGGCACAATTTGGGGATATATCATCTGTTTCCATAAAAAGAATTATGGAGATTGAACAAAGACTGAAGACCATTATCTTTAATTTTTCTCTCATCACTTTCAACTTAGATCAATGTATACCATGGAACCAATGTAAAGACTAAGAGACTGCCTTCTGCAGGAGATAGGGAAAGGAAGTGAGATTAGGGGGAAATTTGTAAAATTAAAAATAAATATATAAATAAATTTTTAAAAAAGCAAATGAAGAAACAATAATATTAAATACATATATGAGGGGTGGCTAGGTGGCACAGTGGATAAAGCACCAGCCCTAGAGTCAGGAGTACCTGGGTTCAAATCTGGTCTTAGACACTTAATAATTGCCTAGCTGTGTGGCCTTGGGCAAGCCACTTAACGCCATTTGCCTTGCAAAACCTAAAAATAAATACATATATGAGCCAAATAGTACAGCATTCAAATTCTTGAAGGAAAAGTTAATTTAAATAAAGGAGGAAATAACAATATCAATACACTAGTAATGGGAGTTCAACTGTCCCTTCTCAAAGCTAGACAAACCTAACCATAAGATAAATAGGAAAGACAAGATGATTCATAGAGTCTTGCAAACGTTAGATATGTTGGACCTTTAAAAAATGGAATGGGAATAGAATTTTTTCTCAGCTGTACAATGAACCTTCCCCACAAATGACATAACAACCTCTATAATCAAATACCTAAAAACAAAACTATTAAATATGTATCTTTTAGCCACAATGCAATAAATTTATCCTCAATAAAGAGCCATGGAAACATGCATTAAAAGTTGATGTATATGCCCAAAGAGTAATAAACCTGTTCATAACCTTTGACCCAACAATTTCAATTCTACCTCTATATCCAGAAGAATTATAAAAAAGGGAAAAGTCTTACAAGTTTGAAAATATTCATAGCAACTCTTTTTGTAGTGGCAATGAATTGGAAATTAAGGGGATACCCATCAATTGGGAAAAGGCTAAATGAGTTATGGTATATGAATACTATGGGATACTATTATGCTATAAGAAACCATAAATGGTCAAACTGTAGAGAAACATGGGTAGAATTATAGGGTCTGATGCTGAGCAAAAGAAGCAGTCCCAAGAGAACAATGTACACCTTAACAACAATATTGTGAGTTGAACAACCTTGCTTGGAAGCAGCTAGTCTCAGCAGTTAAAAGAGATAGGACAATTGTATTAGACCAGCTATAGACAATTTTATCCCCCATCCAGAGGAAGAGGAAAAAAAAAAATTACACCAAAAAAACCTCAATCCTTCAGAATCTGATAAACCCTTCAGAACTTTATAAAAATTGTCTCTTATGTTTCTCTTTCCCTTAATCCTAATTCCTCATACCAAAAATAACTAATCTGTAAACATGTTTATCAAAAATATGCATGTACAATGCTAACCTGACTGACCACCACTGTGGGTAGGGGGGTGGGAAGGCAATTTGTAAATTAAAAATATACATGTGCATATGAATGAAAATAAACAAACAAATAAATAAAGGAAAGAAAACTTGACAAAAAAGATAATTGTAAATAAAATAATCCTAGATGATGAATACATCAAAAAATACAAAATCAAATGTTTTTGTGTTATAGGATGAGTCACCATTCCAAAGTATGTAGAATGAATACAAAGCAAAATGTAGGTTAATATTTCTACCTCAAATACATACATCAATAAAAGAAAGAAAACAAAACCAGAAAGAAACCATTCAAACATCATGGAGTTACAATCAAGATAACAAAATTTATCAACCATGAAATCTTAGCTACTTTGATCAAGACAGTGATTCAAAATAATTCTAAAATAGCTATGATTAAGAATGCTATCAGGTTTTTAACCCTCTTAAAGATTTTTCCCCTTTGTGATTTGATTTTTCCTTTCACGATATGATTAATATGAATACATGTTTAACATCATTATATATATACATATATATGTATATATATACATATATATATATATGTATATATATATAGCCTATATTAGACTGATTTCTATCAGGAGGAAGTGAGGAGGGAAGAGAAAGAGGGAGAAAAATGCTAAAACTCTAAATCTTACTAAAATGATTGTTGAAAACTATCTTTGCATGTAACTGGAAAAATAAGTAAAAATATTGAAAAATGCTATCCATCTCTACAGAGAGAACTGATGAACTGAATGCAGATTAAAGAATATATATTTTTTTACTTTCTTCACTTTTCTGGGTTTTTTTTTGGTTTGTGTTTTCTTTTGTAACATGACTAATATGGAAGTATGTATTGCATGGCTTCACATGTACAATCTATATCAAGTTTCTCAGTGGTGGGAGAGAGGCATGATGGGGGAAGAAAATTCTCAGTTCAAAATTTTAAAAAGTTATTAAAAATTATATGTAATTGGAAAATATTCAATGACTTAAAATATATATTTTAAAAGCTAGATATTCTTTTTTTAAGTTTTTTTTTTGTAAGGCAAACGGGGTTAAGTTGCTTGCCCGAGGCCACACAGCTAGGTAATTATTATTAAGTGTCTGAGACCAGATTTGAACCCAGGTACTCCTGACTCCAGGGCTGGTACTTTATCCACTACACCACCTAGCCACCCCAAAAGCTAGATATTCTTAAGAATTTTTTTATTTGCTTTTGTCTGTGATAGATCCCTTGTAATACTGGTGAGGTCCATGAGACCTTTTCATAATAATGTTTTTAAATGCAATGATGTAATATTACATAAGATTTAAAAGGAAACAAAAAATAAATAGTTATAAAAGCATTTTAAAAGGTATTAAAATTCATTTTAAGAAGGATTACAGAATAGGTAAAAAAACTGATTTTTTTTCAGAAATGAAAGAAGGCAATTAATAGATCCTGCATTACATGACTTTAGTTTTTTTCTGAGACAAAAAGGCAACATTACCTCTAATAAGTATATAGTTGGTTGTGGTCATTTGTGACAGAGCAGACAATTGGGATAGAAAAAAGATTTTCTTTAAACAATAAGGAAATTGAGATTAGAAAATAAATGGTGTTGCATGAAAGATTAGCTGAACCCAGTAAACATTGTGAAACAAATTTTTGGTATTTGAAATCAACAGGATTTTGTGAATCTTGGTATCTCATGTCAAGGAGCTTAAATTAATTACAGAAAATTATTATCTAAATGACCACATACATTAGATAAATTATTTGTAAAATATGAATAAATAACTTTTTCTTTAAGGCAGTGAGAATTTTGAGTTCTATAGCCTTGACTTGTAGGGTTATAAATACTGCTCCTTCAAAAATAAGAGATAGAATGTTTTCACAAACTAAGTCTCTTTTTTGGTATCTAAATTCAGGAAGAACTCTACACTTTAATTTATGAAGGATTGGAGACAATGCAGGAAGCTTTAGGATAAGCCACAGTGGGTGCTTCAGAATAATAGAAAAAATGTAGAAAAAGTTTCTCTTTTTCAGACCAAGTTGGGTATGAAATCTGATTGTGTATTTCCCAAAATGCACTATATTTTCCATCAGATTTTAAATGTGGACTTTATCCAGATGGGAATACTAATGAAAGGGATTAAAATCCCTTTATAGTCAGAGAATTTAATCATGCAACCAATATTTATTAAGTACTTCTTATGTGCTGGATACTTTGCCAGTTCTTGGAGAAACAAATATAAAAAATAAAACAAAAAATCCTACTTACAAGTAACCTTAGATTCAGAAAAATAGCCAAGAAAAGTAGAAGTCCTTTTAATGGAAAATAATAAAACAAATTGTTTTACATTAATGAAATGGAATATTCTGTGCTTCAAAAAAAGGGAACATACCAAATGTTAAAGTGAAGTGAGCAGAATCAAAGAACCAGTATACAAAATGAGCTCACCAACCTAAATGGGAAAGATAATGCAACAATCAAAACAGAATCTGGTACCAAGAAGAGGATGAAATCGCTTGCCATACTCTGCAGAATGAGGTACATTGCATTTCATATTGGATCTAGGTGATGGATTGTTTAGTTTAAATGAATTGGTTGAGATTTTTTTTAATTTTCCTTATTCTTTGCTGCAAGGGATGACTGTCTGTGAGGAATGGGGTAGATGATGTATTTGGAAAAGAAGGTTTGTGTTGCTGTTCAATCTCTTTTTGTCTTTTTGAAGAGCAAAAATAACATCACCAGGGTGAGGTCTTGACTTATGAGAAAAGTAGATTTAAGTGAACTGGAGGTATTCAAAATCTTTAGCCTCTCTAACTTTTCCAGGGTCATCAGAATCCAGTGGCAAAATATAAGTCAAGAGGATTGATGATGACACAGGGAAACAAATCAAGGTAATGTAAAAAAGAAAGACACGAAATACCCCAAACTGAGGTCACTTAATTCAATAACTTACTATATGAAAATTCTCTTCACAAATTACTAATGTGAAAAGAACAAAGTAGTAATAGCTAATTGTTAGCGAATAAATATTTTACTAAGCTCCTACTATTTGCCTAGAATTGTGCTAAGAATTTGACAAATATCATCTTTTTTTTGATCCTCACAAGAACTTTGGAAGTTAGATACTATCATTATTTGCATTTTTGAGAAACTGAAGCAAATAGAGGTTATGTGACTAGTCCAATATTGCCTAAATAATAACCAAATAACCAAAACTATATATGTGACACCTGCCTTTCTGATTCTAGGTCCAATGGTCTCCATTGCTGAACCTAGTTATGGTAACAAGTTAGAAATATTAACATTTTCCAATTTTAATAGCTAATATTAATGTTAAGAATTTTACAAATACTATCTTATTTGAGCACAAGAACTTTTGCACTTCAGTATTAATCATTACCATTATTTTTCAATTTAAGAAATGGAGGTAATTATAAGTTATGTGACTTGTTAAATGAAGTCATCAGAATCAATAGAAAAGTGGACACTCTGGCTCTAGTTTGTACAGACCCTCCAAAACTCATTGAAGTGTCAGAACTGATTGGAATTATTTCTAGTCTTTTCAAAATACTAGGAGGATATTGAAAGAGACAAGCTGTGACTCAATATCTGTACACTTTACCCACCCATGAAGACTGTGCAGAGGTTTAAAAATGAATAGGAAAAAAAAACGATTCAGAGAACATAATCCCTAACTGTTCACCTTCCACAGTATAACCTAGATGTAGGCACTGAAAATGATGCAATTAGTGAAGGAAATATGTTGTATTGTCACAGAACAAGAGAACTAAATTCAGAGGTAACTTCTCCAATGCCCAAAACTTCTACAGAGATTCAAAGGGTATACATTCAATACATAAAGATTAGCCACGTTGATAATTAACATGACATAGCTGCCATCACAAGTATAAAAGTCTATGATTCCAAGGGTCAATCTATATTAATTATTACTTCTGTTATAGGGACGAGGAGAACAATTATTGAGTGACAGGAAACGCCTATTATACCAATTGAAAGTTCTTTGACTTTTCCTTTTGGGCAGCCAGGTCCTACCTTAGTTCCAAGGTCTTCGTGGCACCAAATGGACATGATTGGTGTGTTCAATAATGAGAGTTCAACCAGGAGATGCGTAACATGTTTTATTAACTGAACACTACAGCTCTGCCTTTGCAAGCAGACAGTCCTTTTTAATACATATGAGACCACTCTTTGGACTATATTGGCCTCTTTTAGTTATGCAAATCAGTATAACTCAAGGATTACTCCCAGGCTTCCTCTTTCACAATAGATGTTCTTTTTTCTATCAACTTCAAAGGATTAAGATAATGGTTAAGTAAAGAAGGAACAAAGCTCCTTCCTGAGTACAGAGCACACTCAGTTATTTGCTGTTATCAGAGCATTCTGACCTTGTGCAAATATCTGGGTCTCATGTTATCTCAAGAGAACTTCATGGCCAGCATTCTTAACTTTAACCCTTTACAACCAGTCACTAGGCAAAGTTAGTATGTTACAAGAGAGCCTGAAAATTCTTGCAGAAACAAATATATCTAAATGATGATACTAGATATTACCCATGTGAACATCATCATGAATATAATTGCATAAGGTTGCTGCTGTGCATGCAAACTGCTTCATATATAAATATGCTGGTTCTTTTTTCGACAATGTTCATTTGACTAAATTTCATATTATAAGCAATTACATATATATTTAAATTGCATATATACAATTATTTAGGTTTGCTTTATTAGTTAACCGTGCTTATTGTTTTTGATTGGTTGCTATGTATAGTATATGAGTATTCTCTTGAAACATGCAGATAGTATGCTCTATATGTAGCAGGCATGTTGTTACTTCAATATCCTTCTAGATGATGCTACATATATTTCTATGCTCTTTCCAGGTTCTATTGATGTACATTAGTTTTATTCAAATTTCAATGGCTTGACCATGGTCAAGATAGTTGTCAAATGAAGACATTAAAGCTATATACAATCATGTGAAAAACTATTCCAAATCATTATTGATTAGAGAAATGCAAATTACCACTCTGAGGTATCACCTAACACCTATCAGATTGGCTAAGATGACAGAAAAGGAAAATGATCAATGTTGGAGAGGTTGTAGGAGGATTGGGATATTGAGGCATTGCTGATGGAGTTCTGAAATGATTCAACCATTCTGAAGATCAATATGGAACTATGCCCAAAGAGCAAGAAAACTGTATCTTTTGACCGAGAGATTCCAATTATTGGTTTATATACAGAAGAAATTATAAAAAAGGGAAAAGTCCTACCTGTTCCAAAATATTCATAGTAGCGCTTATTGTAGTGGCAAAGAATTGGAAATTGAGGGGCTGTCTATCAATTGAATAATGGATAAAAAAGTTGTGGTACATGAATACTATGGAAAATCATTATTCTATAAGAAATTCTATAATGGAAGGAGTTACAGGATCTGATGCTGAATGAAGGGAGCAGAACCAAGAGAACAATATACACATCAATACCATTGTGAGATGATTAACCTTGATGGAAGCAGCTGCTCTCAGCAGTTCAGAGAGCTAGGCCAACCATACTAAACCAGCTATGAACAATGTTATCCCCATCCAGAGGTTAAAAAGACAAAACAAAACAACAACAACAAAAAAAAAAAAACCTGAACTAACCCTTCAGAATCTGAAGAAAACTTTATTAAAAATACCTTTTATTCATCTCTTTCCCTTAATCCTAATTCCTCATACCAAAAATGGCTAATCTAAATACATTTATCACAAATATGTACGTACAATGGTAACCTGACACTTCGCTGCTGAGGGGAAAGGTGTAGGAAGTGAAAAAAGAAGAAAATTTTGTAATTTAAAAATATAAATATGCATATGGATGAATGTTGAAAAACTTTCATAACATATATTGGTAAAAATAAAATATCAATGAAGCAGGAAAGATAGCTCTCATCAGCAGAACAATAACCAAAAATAATTCTAAAAGACTTGCATTGGAAAATACCATCCACATCTAGAAAAAGCACTGTGCAGTGTGAATGTAGACCAAAGCACTCTATTTTACATTTTAAAAAATATCTTCTATTTTACTTTTTCTTTTTCACTTTTTTCCTTTTTGTTCTAATGATTCTTTCACAACATTGTTAATATAAAATATCTTTAACATAGTTATATATGTATAACCTATACAAGATTACTTGCTATCAAGGGGAGAGGGGGAGGGGAAGAAAGGCAGGCACAACAATGTGTAACTAAAAATCTTACTAAGAATAAATTTTGAAAACTATCTTTACATGTAGTTGGAAAAAATAAATGAATACATTAAAAAAACAAACACTGATGATTACATTTATAATTGCAGATTTTGAACATGTCTCTGGTTGATTTTTTGCAAAGAAATGCAAAGTATTTTAAAACAGAGGAAGAATAAAGCTCCAATTCCAAAGCCCACTGGAATAGAATTCTTTCCTAATTGGTTAAGATCTATTTCCTTGCCTTCATGAGGGGTGAGACAGGATAGAAGAAAATGGGGTAGAGGAAAGATTTTCAGTTTTCTTCAGGTCATTGAGTCCAAAATTTTAGGCATTTTTGGCTTCCAGTTTTAAGACACAAAATGGGAGATTCCAACCCCACTTCAGGTTGCTGAAGGAAAAGATTCTGGGCAGAATCTGATATGAAAGGACCTGGCAGTATCTATCCCCAGAGTGCTACATTAGAAACTGAGGAACCTTTTTTGGGGGGGAGGGAGAGGGAGGAATCTGGCACTCATTCTCTTGATTGAACTGAATTAGCTGACTATTCCTGGGAGAGCTCCTTCTACATGTATTGTCCAATACACATTCTTCTATGAATATACTCTCCAATATTTGTTTGCTATGGTATTAGATAAATGGATTTTGTTGATCAAAAAATTCAATCTTTATTCTAAGGTCTTATATCAGGGATAATTTACCATCTCTGAAGCAGCCCTTAATGGGGAATATTTTAAAGTGAGAAGTAATGAGCACATGGACTTTAAGTAGTGGCCAGCCTCCCAAAGGCAGATAATAAGATTTTATGGAAAGAAAAAGGAATAAAAGAAGGAAACCTGAACAAAGAAACTCGATTACTAGTAAAAAAAAAACACAGACAAAATCTGGGATTAAAATTCTCAATTTCTACCTCTTTGTCCTGGATTCCATTCTTTCTTTCTTTGTTTCTTTGTTTCTTTGTTTCTTTGTTTCTTTGTTTCTTTGTTTCTTTCTTTCTTTCTTTCTTTCTTTCTTTCACACTGGAGAATGTGTTTAAAGATTTTTTTTTTCGATCAGATTGCTAAGATAATTTTAACATTCAATTACAGGCCACAAGAGTAATAGACTAAGATTGAAGCTAACAGGAAAAAATTTGATTCATTTATGACATCAGATTTGCTATGTGATGTTCTGCTTTCTTATTCCATTTTCTTGAAACAACTATGACAAGTCACACCCATTCTCTCTTGAGACAATATTCTTTCTACCAACTGATCTATGTACTCTGAGGGGGTTTTTGTTTATTCTTGTTCTATAAATCATCTCATGTTGGTGAAGTCTGGTTTCCTGTGATTTATTCAGTATGTCTGGGAGTGTCTTGTGAGGGAAATGAAGGAGAAAAATATAATTGAAGTTTGCTCCTAGGCAGAACCCTCTAAAACAGTACTATCTGTAAAAAAAAATGCAGATATTGTAATATCACTGAAAGTCCAATTCACATTTTTGAATGACCTCATTCCAATGGTATTTTAAAAGAAGGACCAGAGTTTAAAAACTAACATTCTGGTTCAGTGGCTCAATTACAGAAATTAATCTGCAAGTCACCCTATGCAGCAGATCATAAAAAGGTGGACTTAACCTAGGGTTCATGAAGTTAAAAGTATTTTGGTAAACATATTTCAAAATAATTTGTTTCCTTTGTAATCATTTCTTTTATTTTGTGCATTTAAAAAGAATCTGAGGAGGTGGACAAACATAAACACATTTATGTAGATATGTGAATGTGTGTATGTACACACAGTTAAGAATGTCTGTCATAGAATATATTACTGTGAGTAGATTGGTTTATTTGATTTTCAAAGGCAATATTTGGATAAAGTATTATTAAAGACTTTATCTTAAAATTATAAATTAACTATATTACAGATATGGATTTAGTGTTTAGCCTCTGTGCATGAGAAACCAAACTGGAAAGATCCTTATGGATTATTTTAAGTCATTTGAGTCAGAAATTCCATTTTGTAAAGAGTTGTCAAAGACTTACCTATGCTACAATTATTAAATTCAATGTCATCAATTGCTGCTCCTCCTCCGAGATCCCTTGCTCTGATGCCTTCAAAAATAATTTCAAAATTTCTTAACTTTCCTAAAAGGACTTCTGCTTTCTTCCAATGATTTTCAGGATTCTCTCCTTCTTCAGTCCATACCTTTGAAAGTCCTTTCTCAGTCTGAAAATTGAAAGTTTACAAAAGAAAGTAATTAATTATGGAATAAGGGGAAAAAACTCATCTATAATAGTTCCATAAATTTATCCTTCAGGATAATTGAACCATAGTTACATTGAGGATCATTGGAAATTGAGTTGAAATATTTGGGATCATCTGAACATAGTCCCATCCATTACAAATCAATACTTGGGTAAAAGAATGAGCAGAAAATGGAATCCTAGAGATATATTTAACTGGATAAGATCTTGGTACCATTCATGAGATGAGAGGGACAGATTACAAAAATCAAACTGCATACTCTATTGGTTTCTACATGATATCAAACATAGTAATGAAAGATTTCCAATATTTACTGAAGGTTGGATCCCCTGTCAGAGGTGTAGTTCTTAATAGACAAAAAAAATGAAATGGCATAGATGTGTGAAATTTGACAAGTTTAAGAGTACTTGTATCAATGAAATCATAAATCCACTGAAACACAGTCCTTTCCTTAAAACAATGAAATTACCCTTCTCTAACCATAATATATTTGCTGTGCTTATATTGACTTTCAAGAAGAAAATGTACTTGACCCTCCTCCAAGAGTAATGTTACACAAAATAGGAGATTTCGATAATTAATTTCTGTGGACATTTCCCTTTGTTAGTCCAGTATTCAACTACTCAATTGAATACATTATCTGAAAAATATATTTATTCACTTCCGTGAGGCACATCACAACTCATTCACACTTAAGCAGTCATAGAGATTCTTGTTTATTTGCTTTCATAATTGTCACAGGGAGATCAAGCAATACCTTGGGGTAAATAGAAGGTTCAGATTTGCTTTCTCCTAATAATTTAAGAATACCAGGGAAACACAAGGGATTTCTATCCATGTTCCTTTGATGTTATGCAACCAGCTCTTCTTCATATTCCAATTTTCATTAGAATATGAATGGGGAAAACAAAAAATATTACTTTGTTGCTTTTTCAGTAATTATGGTTCAAGTTGCAATTTCTGCTCATCTGAATCCAGGTATATTTTTTACTTCCAAAAATTCATTGATTCTGTACAATTACAGCAGTGCACAGCAATTTTTTCAGCAAATATTGCTGACTGTAAGGGGAAAAAAATCAAAGGAGAAGGCTCATTAAAGAAATTACTTTCAGATCTAAAGTTTAATGAATATAAATCCAAGTCAAGCCAGTAATACCATTTGAATTACAGCCCAACTGGAACATGAGGTGAAGGCAACTTATAATCAAAGGTGTAGAAATCTATCATCTCATATAACTAATAAGAATGATATAGAGATGCAGCTCCTAATTCTCTTAAGGATAGTGCCTAAGAAAGGCAATTCTAAGAGACGTGATAGAAAATGTCATCTGTACCCAGAGACAAAAATATGGAGTCTGAATGCAGACCATAGAATACTGATTTCTCTCCTTAAAATTGCTGTCTTTTTTTTTCTTTCTGATATCTTTTCCTTTATTTTTGATTCTTCTTTCATAATATCACTAATATGGAAATATGTTAAGCATAATTGTACATGCATAATCAATCTCAGATTATTCTATGTTATGGGGAGGAGAGAGGGAAGGGAAGGAGGCAGAAGAACGTGCAATTCAAAATCATGTAAAAGTGGATGTTGAAGTCTATCTTTACATGTAATTGGAAAAATGAATTTTTCAATTTTTTTAAAAATAGGAACTGCATTTATATTATGCCATTCAATTCCCAAGCCCTTTTGAAAGTGTATATATGTGTGTGTGTATATGTATATGCATATATATATATAATATATATATATATATATACATATATAAATGTTTATAAATTACAAAATTTACAGCAGGAACATGAAAAAAATTGAGGATCTTTAATCAGGAGACATCATGAATTAGTGGACCCTTCCAGAATACACTCTCATTTGATCCGCAAAATAATTCTATATGGAGGGATCTTTAGATACTAATATATTCATTTCCTTTATACATTATGGAATTGTTATATACAATCATAGATTTAAAGATTAGAGGGGACCATAGCTCATTTATTCCAACCCTCTCATTGTATATGAAGAAACATATCCAGAGAAGTTGTCCTTTACTTTCACATCATTAAAAGTGTTTCAGGATTCAAATTCAGGCCCTGTGACTTCCAATGTCATTCTTTTCTTTTCTGTACCACCTTTCCTGGAAGTTGACTATGCCAATATGGGAGGCTCCTAATTTGTCTAGCTGAGAAAAGTAGCAATATAAGCTGATATCCTGGACTGGTAGAGAGGAAACACAGCCTAGGTAGGCAGATAAACTGAATATAAGATTTGCAGACCACTACTACATATGTATCTGATAACCACCTTTCCAAAATAAAAGATCTCTATATTTAGACACAGCATGGATTCAGCTTCAATAAGTAATAGTGTTAATCATGCCTCAGAGATCAAGTGGGTGGAACATTTACACCTAAATAGTTGACTTTTAGTTGCTCAAGCTGACAGAAAAAAAAAATCTCTATTCAAGAAATTACCTGCATTAATTACAGGGAAGCTCTGGACTATCAAATAAACTTTAGTTGACTGATTGGCATTTTTTTTTATCATGCTGTCTTCATAGCATAATGTCTTCATCAAATGGAAACTAGTTCCACTGAAACAGTTTTGAGTCATCTGTGACCTGGTAAATACTAAATCCTATGTAAGAGCCTGAGACAATGAGCAATTAAATGACTTACGTAGGGTCACAAGCCAAATATCAAAATCCAGAGTTTCTGTATTCCAAGGCTTGCTGGCCTCTATCCTCAATAATAGGCTTCCTCTCGTTACCCTAATATGCTTCCATGATGATGAATAATAATCTTTGCTAACTGAAAGATCGAAGTATTGCTTGAAGTTGGCCTTCAGTACCTTCATTAACATCTTACTGATTTAGAAACAATAGAAGAGTTAAAATTAAAGCTATAATCAGAGGAACTCTGCCTCATGTTCAACAATATAAATGATGTGGTTATTGATGAAAATCAATTGCAATTTACATAACTCATTTATCTTGGCTATACTTCTGAGGATTTTTAATCTACCTGTTTCTCACAAACCCATTCTTTAAGCATGCCAAGTCCAAGATGATTTTTGAACAATAAAATTTAAAAAAGAAAGGTGATTCTTTTAATCTGTAAAATTTAGATTACTTCCATCTTCTCTTTGAATTTCTATTGAAAAATATTTTTTTCATTTTCTAACTTCTTGCTTATATTAAATAGTGAGAATAGAAAGGAAAGATTTTCTTGAATCATTCATTGCTGCAACACATAGAAGATTCCAACTGAACATAGATTCCCAAATAGCTCTGCAATCTCATCAATTTAAGCTTCCTATCAGTAATGCAAACCTCAAATTTTGCATGCTCTTCTAGTCTGCCTCTTGCACATTTCTCCAAAATATATGATAGGATACCCACCTCCAATTTGTGAGAAGACTTTCTCAATTCCTTTCAACTGATCCTCAGGGTACTCCTTGGTCATTTCTGTCATTCATCTATTGTCTCTCATTGCCACTCCCTGATCAACTATCTTCTCTTTCTGTCATACAATTTTTGGTAATATCTATTACTCCTATTCAATTTAGAGTTCCTGATTAGCTAAATAGTAAAACATCTCAACATCTACCATGAATCATTTCCACTGCTACTGTGGAAGTTCAACTTTAGCTCTTTGAAGATAGTAATATCCTTGGCCTCCCTGAAATTCAGGTACAATATTCAAATTGAAAGCATAGTCCTTTGCTGTTATGGGAAATATGTGGTCAGATTTGCAAGTAATCTACATAAGATCATGGCCCAACAGAACCTTCTTCCAGCTAAAGGAAAAACAAAACCCCCTGATTAAATAGGTTTTATAATAATAATTAATAATGCATTAATACTCAACTTTGTAAAGCAACTTCAAGAGGCTACATGGCAAGCAGTCAACAAGTGTTTTGCTCCATTTTGCTTTTTACCACTCATTTGAATTCAATATTGCTTAAATAACTCCAGGATCTTACTACTCAGACTTAATCCATTCAATCACCTATTTCTTTAAAAAAAATAATATAATGTATGTCTGATAAGATATCTTTGAGTGTAGGAACTGTCTTTTGCTTTTCTGTGTTTTCCAGACATAGTTTTGATGTAGAATAGGCTTCTTAATCAATGCCTATTGACAATGACTAGCACATTGTCCATATGAGTCAATTTTGTAGTGAGAAATGTATTTTGGTCTTTAAAAGTTCATGGAAATTACTTTTGTTTGAGTGGTTTCCCAAAAATGGAGCATGAATTATACCAATGGCAAGTCAAGAAACAATGCTAGGAGAGAGGCACCCCGAGTTACTTGAATGTTTCTACACAGTACCTAACCTTGAAATATACCATTTACTAAACAGCAATTCATACATGTGGAATAAAGAGACACAAATTCTAATATCAAAAAAATTAGGTACTTCATGTTATAAGCGAAAGATTATTCACTCCAGGATTAGAGTTCAGGATTTGGGTTCAAATCTTGCATCTTTTTCCTAGCTGTGTGACTTCTGGCAAGATATTTAATATTTCTACACCTCAGTTGCCTGTAGAGTGAAGAGATTGGACTAGATGCCCAGTCATGTAACTTCCAGCTCTAAATCCGTAATCTAATGACATTTTTAATGTTCTAACGATGCTACTTGCCAGTTATTTTCTCCACTAATTTTAGTTTACTAAAAAAGGTGCACAGATCAAAGAAGGATCCAAGATTTGAGTCTCGTATCTTTCAGGATCATTAGGCAGAACATGCTCTATAGAGGGCTTGGCTCTGACCTTTCTTGACAGGGTAGACTGAACAAAAGAATGATATACTGACAGACTTGGCTGTGGAGAATTAAGAAGGGTGGGGGAAAATGATTTCATAGCACTTAATGTTCCCTAGTAACATTGCTTGGAATAATTGAGCACAGCTTCACTCATAGTTTGCAAAAAAGAAATAAATTGATGAAAATACATTTCTTAAGTGCTTAATATATGACAGAAACTTTGATAAGCAGAAGTAAACAACTATTATCCTTTATCTCAATGAATTTATATTCTAATGTGGGAATATGAGATGTAAAAAAGTGGTCTAGTTTGGAAAATCCATGGAAGTGAAATGAAAACAAGATAATAATTATATTCACTCTTCAGAGCTCTGATCTAAGAGTTAGTTTCAGTTTCAGTGTAAAAGTATTGAGAAGGGTGGTAACATAAGTGGGCACCATTCTTCGGAATTTATAATTCTTGAGATTGGATTTGGAGGAGATAAATGGTGGATGTATTCTTTTTTGCAAATGATTTTCACTGGGATAAATATATCTACAACAAAAAATGTTGACTAAGTACAAACTACAATCTATCCATTATTAGGTCACTGGACTGATTTGGAATGTCCCTGTTTACTCCCGAGAAATTTATTAAGAGAAAATATTTTCAGTTCAGACTTCAAAGAACTATAGTTATATGGCAGCAAAGGATATTAGAGATTATCTAGACCACTGTGACTTAAAAGATAAGGAAACTAATCTGTAGATTTGATGAGAAATTTGTACAAGGTCACAGAAGTGGTATATAGAAAACTAGGATGTGAAAACAAGTCTTCTAATGCCAAAGAAATTTTTAGGATACTCTGCCACAATACATTGGCATTCAACCTTATTTGAGAGTATTTTAAGAAGTAGTTTATTCCTATTATCTCCTCCGCCCAACTCTTCTAAAATAAAGTTATATGGTTATGCATTTTGTAACAAAATGGATATCACATCTGAAGAATACAAAAAGGAGTTATTTCTAGTATTATTTTACTTTTTTTAAAGTAACTGAAGCCTTTTCTAAAGTTCAGCTTTTATCATTCCTTGTATGATTTAGGTAGCATAAATTAACAAGTCAACACTTAGACTGCAAGCTCTATTAGGCTCTACTGAACTACAAACACTTAGATTATTTCGCTAGAAGGACTTCGAACATTGATCTCTTCTTGATTATAGGTGAAATAGCCCATATATTTAATTTAAAATAATGAGAAGTAAAGTTGTTTTGGTTGTTAATTATTATATATTTCTTAAATGCTATAGTTTCTACCCATGATATCCAGTAAATTTTTAAAATATGAAAATTAATGATAATATCTCTACCACATTTTTCTATCTTCCATCTTTTTTTAATTGGTGCTCTAAATAGTTATCTTTCTGCACATATCCATTATAAACATGAAGATCATTTTTATATTGAATACAAAATAGTATTCTGAAAAGTGAATGACTTTGTATTCAATTATAACATCTTGAATCACTTAGAATTATAAAACTTAACAATATATCCCCATAATTCCATGATTAAAAAGAAAAATATTTAAGTATCTCTATTACAACTCCTTTGCTTTTATAAAACCTTATTTTGGAATTTCAGCAATAAAAAAACCTACAGATACTTTATTGTAGAGAAATATGATGCTCCCTCAAGACAAATCCCATTATGACTGTAACCAAAGGGATGACACATTAAAATGCTTAATAAAATTGGGAATATAATCATATATTTACAGATTTTTCCACTTCCAAATCACAATTCAAGGGAAGATAGAAAATCTTTTGGTCATAAAGAGTCAGGGGCTCTGAGAAGCAGAATCACTTGTGATTCTAAGGGAATAGTGGTCCTTTTTGGTTAAGGATGACAACACATACCAGAAGGAGAGTTTCCAAAGCTACACCAATATTACACTACCTTGGAAGTGCTGTAAACTTCTAAATATCCAGAAATAATTCTAAAAAAAGAGCAATATGAAAAAATATGAAATTTAGAACAGCCCCTTATGAGGAACAGAACTCAACTGAAACATAAAAGTCAAAGTAAAGAAATAGGCTGGAAAAATGAACAAATAGCAACAATAAAACTGCAAAGTCACATCTTACTATGCCTTTGCTATGGGGACAGGGAAGTTTAAGATATAAATGTAGAATATGATAATGCCAAAATAGCTAATGAAGCCTCAGAGAAGAAAACTAAATTATTAACAAGTCCAATGTGGGAAATATTAGCACCATTGATTATATATATCATAAAAATAAAATGATTATTTCATTAAAGCCCAAAATCAATTTCTATTTTAAAACATTAACAAACATGGGAATTAGTTGATCTTTTCATAAAATGATAAGTAGTACCTTCCTAAAAGCAAGAGAAAACATTTTAACAGGGATAAATTAGATACTTTTTCAATTAGATACAGGATAAAGTAAGATTGTCCATCATCACCACTTTTATTCAATATTGTACAAGAAATGCTAGCTATAGAACTAAGATAAGAAAATAAATTGAAGGAATTGAAAATAGGCTATGAGGAAACAAAACTTTCTGTATTTGTAGATGATATGATAAAGAATCCTAGTGAATCAACTAAATAACTAGTTGAAATTATTCACTCTAGCAAAGTTACATAATTTAAATAAACTTTCATAAATCATCATCATATCTATATTCTACCAAAAGAAACACAGCAAGAACAGATGAAAAGAAATTCCACTAAAATAACTGCAGATAGCATATACAATTGGTAGTCTAAAGACCTTCATAGATTACATGAGCACAATTATAAAATACTTCCCACAAATAAAGACAGTTAAAAACAAATTGAAAAATATTAATTGTTCATGTATAGGTTAAATCTATATAATTAAAAATGACAAGTGTACCTAAGTTAAATTATTTATTTTTCAATAGCATATCAACTACTAATGAATAATTTCACAGTGCTCAAAATTTCATATATATATTATATATATATATAAAATTGATCTAGAAAAAAGGTCAAGAATATCAAAAGAATCAATGAAAAAAGATATGAAGAAAATCAGCTAGAAGTTTCAGATTTCAACTTATATTACAAAGTGGTAATTATTAAAACACTTAATAATGACTAAGGAATAGAGTGGTAAATGAGTGGAATAGATTAGGGGTCATATACAGAAGCAAATTAACATAATTATCTTTACTATTGTAGAGTTATTTCAGGCATACTTGAACCCAATTTGCCTTTTGCTTGGCAAAGATAAAGGATTGGCTTGCCATTTCCTTCAGTTCATTTTATAGATGTGTGGAATAAAGCAAATAGGATAATGTAATTTGCCAAGGGCCAAGGATACAGGATTTGGGGAAGAAAATTCATCATTTGATAAAAAAAAAATTTGCTGGGAAAACATGAAAGCAGTTTGGCAGAAACTGGACACTGACCAATATTTCATGTTATTTATCAAAATAAGGTCAAAATGAATAAATTATATAAAAATCAAGGGATGATGGAAAAAATTACCTATCAGTTCTATGGATAAAGGAAAAGATAATGACCAATTAAGGGATAAAGGGTTAATATTGAATAAAAAGAGTAAGTCCGATTACAAAAAGAGAAGGCAAAAGAGCTTAAATCACAATCAAGAATCAACCACCTAGCAAAATTGAACTTACTCTTTCAGAGGAAAGAAATGGACATTAAAGAGGGGATTTTCAAACTTTCCTAATGATAATACCAGAGGTTGACAGAAAATGTCATCCTCAAATACAAGACTCATGTGAAGAATAAATAAGCAACAGAAATCATAAGGGGCTTAATGATACTGAACTGTTTTTATTGTTTCATGGGATATTGATAACTCATGTGAACTTGTTCATTAGGGCAGTTAGATGAGTACAGGTTGGCAGTTAAATTTGAAGGGATAATACTTTAAAAAGATGGAGCTAAGGGGTGAGAGAAATGTACTGGGAGAAAGGGAAAGGGGGAGGTAGAATGGGGTAACTTCTTTCAAATAAAAGAGGCAAGAAAATCTTTTGCAGTAGAGTATAATAGAGGGGAGGGGAGGGGCAGTGAGTAAGTCTTAATCTCATCAGAACTGACTCAGAAAGTGATTAAAATAAACACACAAATTGGGATAGAACTCTATCTTACCCTATAGGGAAGCAAGAGGACAAGGGGATTGTAGAAAGGGGGAGCAGATTGTAGAAAAGGGTAATCAAAAAATACTTTTGAGGAGGGACAGGGTGAAAAGAGGGAGAGAATAAATAAGCAAGGGTAGGGTAGAATAGGATGGAGGGAAATGCAATAAGCAATAGTAACAGTGGGGAAAAACATTGAAACATATTTCTCTGATAAAGACATCATTTCCAACTTAGAGAACTGAATCAGAGTTTAAAAGAAAAGAGCCATTCCCCAATTGATAAATGATCAAAAGAAATAGTTTTCAAATGAGGGTATCACTGCCTTCTATGACAATATTTTTTTTTAAATGTTCTAACTCACTGCTGATTGGAGAAAAGCAAAATAGAACAATTATGAAGTGCTATCTTATACTATTAGATTGAACAATAGGGCAGAAAATGAAAAAATAGCAAGCTTTGGAGATTTAGGAAAATGAGACTTTAATGTACTGACAGAGGAGTTGTGAAATGATTCAGTCATTTTATTGTAAGGATGAAAAAATTTGAATTAGTGATCCTGATAAGTACAATTATTCAAGACAATTTTAAAGCATATTTTTTAAACTTTATTTGTTATTTATTATTTTAATGTGTGTTTTATTTTGTAAATGGTTAATATGAAGATAGAATTTGCATGACTTCACCTGTATAAATGAGATAATTAAGAATAATTTTATATGAGTAATAAAAGTTATTTTTGTGTTATTGGCAAACAATTAACAAAGTATATAGAAATACACACACACATACACATATAGTTAAGAAACAGGAAATCAGCAGTGAAAATCCTGAATTCAGAAAAAATCTATACTTCTCTTATAGTTAAAATAGTTCATATTTGAATTTTCAAACACTTCTCAAAAGTTTTTTCATTACGCATTCTTTTGGTAGCTTGAAATTCTAAGATCCTTCAATGCTACCAATTTTTTTTATAGTTTTTGCTTATAATGATGCAATTTCCAAAAATATAATTAAAAGAAACTAAATTGAGAAGACTCTGACATATAGGGTAGTTGTATGATGCACAGTGTGGTTTCTTAAGCAGCATCTGGTAATGAGATATTATGCTTGGAATTAATTTGGAAGTCAAACAGTTTTTTTGTTTAAGGAATATTTTCTAAAAAATGGTTCTTTTTTTCAGTGATCCAGTTAGTGCTTTACTCTCCCTAGGTTTTATTTCCTCCAACTAAAGATAAGTCTCTTCCATGCCCCTTCCAACATGAAAAAAATAATCAATCTATCTCTACAATCATATTATGTATATTATGAACATAGAAAGGGAAAGGTAGGAAGAAGAAGAAAAGGGAAGCAGAAGAAGAAGGAGGGAGGCAGAGCAGGGGAGGGAAGAAAAATAGGCCAATTGGGGGGGAGAGGTGTATATATACATACTATATATATATATATATATATATATATATATATATATATCCTAGAAGAACAACAATTCATGTGAGTAATAGTAGGAGCTGTCTTTCAGGAACCGAACTCCAACTGACCAACTGGACCACACAACTCACTCTTTCTTTCATAATCACTGAATGGGCATTGCTTCAATCAAACTGAGACGTCTTAAAGACCTTAGCTTAAAAAAATCCAAATTTTCCCATTGAATCTACCATCATTTCCAATTATCCTGTTTTATGTCTTGCTACTGGACCTAGATGGCTCCAGAGGAACAAGTGAGGCTGTAACCCTCCCTATCTTAGATCCAATTCACTTCATATCAAAGCATCACCTTCCTAATGATGGTCACCTTGGAGAACAAAGGACCAACAATAGCCATGTTTTTCAACCTACATCTAAATGTTTGATAATCTACAAAATACCCAGGCGCTCTCTTTTTTTTTTACTGATTTATACTTATGTCTTCAGTAAATTTAACATAGGTAGACACTAAATGAGATGAGTTTATTAACAACAATCTGATATTTAATAAAGTGATTCAGACTGGTAACTTCTGTAAAACCAGTGAGTATACTATGAAGTGGACATTATTGACAAACAGAAAAAAGAAGGGCTCTTATGGAACATTATTATTGATTATACTAAGAAATGTGGACTAGCATTCTGGTAAAGCTAATCATACCTAAATCTGAAAAGTAAGATATGTTAATATTTTAACCCATCTGTAGCTTTCAATCATTTCTAGGGATCAAAATTTCCAGTCTTCTATCTCCTAGGGAGAAAATAAAAGTCCCACTAATTATATAATGACAGGTAATAACAGACAACCTATCTTTTGGAAATTAAAGATATGAATTAGATATCCTGGACATATTCCAATGGCTACCTGTATAAGAGAGAACAAGTTTTCCTTTAATTATAACTTTAAAATAACTCAGAAGAAAATCAGAATCCCTGAACTCAACTTAAGGACATGAAAATGGGACTTTAGGTAGAATGAAGACTCAATTATAAAAATCAACACAATATAAAATCAATTGAATTGTAGAATCAGTGAAGTAGAAATCAGTAGAAACTTGAGGTAATGCTAATTCTTATCTTTTTCACTTAAGATTATAGATTTTTTGCTAGAAGTTATCATATAAGTCCATCTAGTCCAATCCTCTCATTTTGCCTATGAGAAAATTGAGATACAGAAAAATTAAACGAAATATCCATAGTGTTATTAGGCACTGGAGGCAGGCTCCTATTATCTCAATTCACCTTCCTTTTATGATTTACAGTGATAAGAAAAGAAAAAAAATCCCCACTCATTGAGTGATGTTTTTTTCACATATGAAAGTTTAAATTGATCACAATGGTTTAACTAAAAATCACACTGATAACAGGATTTTCAAAAAAAAGAAAGCAAAGAGCAAAAATAATTTGTTACTTTTGGAAATGACTAAAATGCTAAATAGGATCACTGAGTCTCTACAAAATCGACTGATCTGCTTAAAAGTCATCGCTAGTTTATTTTCTAAAAGGCCTGATATTTTCTATATGTCTCAGTGACCTTACTTAGCATCACAAACTAGGACACTGCAGTTGATTTTCCCATCTAGGGATTGTTGTCAGATAGCCTTTGTCTTCCAAACTGGATTTGGTAATATTCTAAGAATGTTACCTCTGAATGAGGGAGGAAAATGAGATGGTTGACCACAGAAGAACAATTTTTAGAAAATTGAATTGAATACTCCTTAGGAAGCAGTTGACAGAAAGAATAATGAGAGCAAGCAATAAGGTCATGAAGAAGATATCAATTAGGAATGAATGTTTCGGTCCCTTGGCACACTGTCATTCATGAGAGTTGATAACAATTCAACATAAACAACTCAACAGCATTTTATGACAAAATTATTGGCAATAACAGTTCATCTGTTTTCTCTTGGGGCTGGGAGGAATAAGAGTGGGAACAAAGTAGTTGCCGGTGACCTAATAAATGCAGTAAATGGAACTGCAGCTCTTGCTACCACCCATCTTCAAAAAGTTCTCAACAAAGCACCTGCTATTGTCTTGGGGGTTATACTATCAATGAAATGTGTTTATCATCAGGGTTGTATAATTACAGTGAGAGTAAGGTTTTATTAATCCAATAACTAATGAATAAGTCTTGCACAAGCCTAAAAATCTTTAGACAGAAGACTTCATGCAATATTTGTACAAGAATTTTGGGGAAATTTGGTGTAGTATAACATTAGTGGAAAGCAATAAATTTTGTGTTTCAAATTTTGTCTAATATGTAATATATAAGTACAAAAAGCAAACATATGAATTGACAAAATTGAATATAGAGCTAGTTTACAAAGAGCTTGACATCTAAGACTTCATTTGTAGGTTGGTTGTTGGGAATTTGGAACACATTTTCCTTTGATAATAATGTTAAAAATTGGTGCTTTCCCACACACACAAACACATACACAGTATAGAAACCCTTTGAGGATGATTGTAGTTCTGGGTCTATTATTCTATGAATAGTTCTTTCTGATAGGATTCAGTAAGTACAATTAAATTAGATTTTTTTTGTTTCTCTCATTCAGTATTTTAAGAATATATTTTTGATCTCATTTTCTTTTCTACAATGATAACCTTGACACCACATTAGACTAAAAAACAAAAACAATCAAGTAACTCTACAGAAGGTTCTCTGGTGGCCAAATTTTAAATAATGAGAATTTTCTAGCTCAACTAGATTGATAACCTGAATGCAGCAACATCTGTATTATCACCAGGTTTCTATCTGAATTCATTTCTGCTTGTCAGAACATATCAGAGCTTGCCCTCATCCAGTATATTCATCAAGAACTGAACTCCTCTTTGCACTATAGTGAGGCATGATTTTAAGATTCCTCTTCTTAAATAGTATGCTCTTCTCTTAATTACATGCAGATTTAAAATATGAACATTCATCCTTTAAAATTTAGTGCCCATGAATTCACTTTGTGGCTAGAGACAAAATGTCTAAATACTATCTTACAAGATGAAGGCTGAAATTGTTGCTTTTTATATGATAGGTTGATGAAGTGATTTCATCCATTTGAGGATTCTCTTCAATGCTACAGATGGCAACCTGAGTCATACTTTCTCAGCCTGGACAAATCTTGTTTAGTCTTTCCACAAATACATCAGGACCAACCCAAGTGCTGAACATCTTCCTTTATATCTCATGATTTTCAGTGTATTGTCTAATAGCCATATATGTTAGGTACTGGTTATCTTTAATTCTTATTAAATGAACAAGCTAATTTCTTTCCTGTTGATATACTTTTCTTGAGCTAGTCTTCAATGGTGTTGCACCCAGACTTACTGAACTGTTGGATGATTAATGTAGGCTACTTAGATCAAGTGACTTCACTAAGAAGAGCAGGGTTTATATTCATAGAGACAGCTAGAGGAACTGATGACTATACATGACTGCGTTTTTTCACCCTAAGGGAATTATGTCAATCTCTTCATTTAGCCTTTTCTGCTTAACCTAAGATTGGTCCACTTTTAAGAGACTTGACCAATCCCTTGTCTTACTTAACACATAAAGTTCCACATTCATATCTGGGTGGGTCAGCCAGCCAATTGGTTTCTGAGATTTAACTTTGAAGCTACATATCCATCCTACTTCCTTTCCCACAGCAGGACAAAGTAGAAGTCAAGGGATGGGATTGTGAAAGAAGATGAAAAGTGCGTACAGCTTGTGTCCTTTTTGTACGTGGAAGAATATTAACTAAACCTGTTAGTATTGTATCAATAAACACCATGGGAAGATCAACTTATTGTGAAATTGGCAAAAGTCCTGAACCTAGTAACACAATGAGGAAATGAAGATATTATGGCAAAACTCATTCTATTTAAAATGAATATATAGGGGTGGCTAGGTGGCACAATGAATAAAGCACTGGCCCTGGAGTCAGGAATACCTGGGTTCAAATTTGGTCTCAGACAATTAATAATTACCTAGCTGCATGGCCTTTTTTTTAACCCTATTTGCCTTGCAAAAACCTAAATAAATGAATAAATAGATAGATAATATGAACATATGCCAAAAGTCTTCCATGTTTACTTTTTTTCCTTAATCAAAATGGAAATTATTTGAAGTTTAGAATTTTATTTGAAAATTTATCCTAGGCACAGATTGATCATCTGTTACTGTTGGGTAAGAATGAAGTTTTTAATATAACAACATATACAGTTTTTGACATTTTGATGCTTTTAGATTTTGTTAGTCCTTTGCCCGTCAATTCAAATGGCAAACCCACAATGAGCACTTCTTATTCACTAACCTTTGGTTTCAGCATTTTTTTGTGCTATGAAAATTATATCTAAGAACATGACAATGGACTTTCCTATTTCAAGAATAATTAATTAAATAATTTTCTGAAAGATATGACTACTAGTTGATGAAATCATCTTCAAAATTCATGCCAATTATATCAGGGACTTTAGGAAAAATCTGTATCATTATGGATATTATGCCTGTTGTTTTCAAGTTCCGATAATGACATTAATTCCTCCCAATATTAACTAGAGAGATAATAGAAGTGGGCATGTTACATTTTGCCATTTCCTATTTATGGAATACCTTTATAGGGACATATTTCATGAGCACAGTTATTAGTATATGGTGGGTTACAGAATTCCTGTGGGATACATTTAAAATAAGAATATTACAGATGGATCATGTATCTATATATTTTAGATCATACTACATAAAAATTCAACAAAAAACATGTTCTTTGATGCTGTAAAGTGATTCACTAGCTTAACCATTCTGGTCATGTGACAGAGGTAATTTTGATAGTTAGATGTTGAAACATTAAATAGATGGAGAGGTCAAAGAAAAAGCAAAAATATTTTACCTTTGAGTAAAAGATTTATCACATGGAATATTAAAATATTTAGATTTTAGGTATCATAAATATCATCACAAATGAAAAATATATCCTGATTCACATTTAGTTAACCTTTATGATATTGTTAAGTGTTTTATTTTATTGAAAAACATATATATATATATATATATGCACACATACACACATTCTTTTATATCCTTTCATATTTTTTTCTAAATAATATAAACTTATTGTGTTCTTAGAACATTATTCTTAATATAATGATGGGGTCAATGATTTATTTTGTCTATATCTGGAAGAAAAAGAGAAATAAAGCAATCATTTGTTTAGTTTAGGTAAAACATAAACTTTCTCACAATTATCTGAGTATTTTAAATAAAAATATTAATTTCATTAAAAATTTTCTTTTTATACTTTATTTTAATTGCATATGTGAATCATTTAATTTTACTTGTCTTTGATTTTTCCCGAAGTATTCATCTGTTTCTACTTTTCTTTTCCTTTTAAATTAGATGGTGACCCATTAATATTAGGTTTTTAAAGCACAAGCATACTACAGAATATTCACATTTAACTTATATTTTTAATAAAAAAGAAACTAAAGGTTTTAATGTATTATCAATTGTTTTTTCCTAATTTATGTATGTTTGAAACATGTTAGATAGCATAACAGATTTTGAAGAGATAATTGCTTTTTAAATTATATTTTCTTTTCTCAATTACATGTTGTGAAAGTTTTTCAACACCCATCAACATGCATATGTATATTTTAAGTTATAAAATTTCCTTCCACCCTCCTTTCCCACCTGCCTCCCCTCAGTGGCAAACATATACATTTATGTTAGCATGTTTGCAGATTAGCCATTTTCCATATAAGGAATTAGGATTAAGGGAAAGGAAGAAAATCATGAAATACAAAAGAAATATATAAAATTTTTAAAAAGTGAATGCATTGTTCATTCAGATTCTGAAGGGTTTTTGTTTGTTTGGTTTTTAGTTTGTTTGTTTGTTTTGCTCCCTCTGGATGGAGATAGTATAATCCATAACCAGTTTCCTAGGGTTGTCCTAGCTCTCTGGACTGCTGAGGGGAGCTGCATCCATCAAGGATAAGCTTACAATGTTATTGTAAATGTACAAAATGTGTTCTTGGCTCTGTTCCCTTTGCTCAGCATCATCAGTTCCTGTAATTCATTCCATGCTGCTCCAGAGTTTGATTATGTATGGTTTCTTATAGAAATTCCATAACATTCATATAGTATAACTTGTTCAGTCATTTCCCAATTGATGGGTATTCCCTCAATTTCCAATTCTTTCCCTCTATGAAGAGATCCTTTCAAAAGGGGTCCTTAAGCTAATGTTTGAGGTCCTGTAGGAGAAGCAAAAGAATATCTTGATATCCTTAAGTGTACTGAATTCACCGGAGCTCCACAGAGGTAATAATGAGTTATCAAAGTGAAAATAAAGGAATGAAGTAAAAAAAATGTCCTCTTTTATACTGAAAGAATAAAAGATGCACATTTACTATTTATGTATATATCTCTCCTTTAGCTGAGTAAAATATAGCTACACAAAGAGAATAAGGACCAGACAGATGGGGAGTTTCCATATCCTTGCCTCTGAGTTCAGTTTCTAAGTTGAGGCCAGTTTGGCTTTGTGATCATGATCAAATTGATTAACCACTCTTGGCTACAATTTCCTTATATAAATAAGTCTCAAGTGAAAATAAAGAGGAAATTATTTCTATATCAGTGACTATCTTTGCAGATAAATTTATGTAAAATAATTGTTTATGTAAAATTTTCAAGTATATCTCAACAACTTTATATGAGTTGTTCCAAATCGTTTAACAACTCTTAAGCAGAAGAGCAATTTATTTGAAGCAATGTATACAAAGATTAAACTCCTAGAGAAGCCACAGATGAAAGTAGAGCTGATAAGTGTAGACCTGTATGTCTAGAGAGGATATCTGAGGTACAAACAAAACTAGAAGGAACCAGTTTAATCATGAATGATCAAAAATAAACGATGGTTATTCTTCAGTTCTTATGTTAAACTCTTATTTTGATTTCTATATGTCTTATATGGAGCATGTTAGTATGTTTTCAGATAGCTTGTTGGACTGGACAAAAAAACCTTATTTAGCAAGGATACCATTGTCCCAGTGGACCTCCAGTACTTTGAGAGACATTTGTTTGCAGTAGCTCTGCTACTCAACACTTCCATCTAGTGGCAGCAAACTCAAATTGCAGTTAAATTTCTGAAACCAGGCCCAAGCATTCAGCCCTAAATGATTAATCACATTGTCCCTTCATTGACTTTTTTATAAATATAAATATAAAATAAAAAGAAAGTAAAACCATTTTGTGTAAAAGATATTTGTATTGATTGAGAAGTGAATTGGAATACTGCTACTTTTATGGAAGAACCTGGTTGATATGTTTTTTGTTTTTTTTTTATGGAAGAACCTGTTAATATGGCTTAAAAAAAATAAGAACATTTTTAATATTCACCGCTAAAATTGTACATGAAGAAACAACTTTTCAGATGGGATTTAGTAGAATTTTAGAAAGGAAAAAAATGATGGTATGAATTTGACAGCTGGGATCTGTAAAAAGGTCAAGCATTCTATTGCTTGTATAGGAAGAGTTTAATATTATAATGAGTCAGAAAAATGACAGTTTATTTATTAAAGGTTAGAGAAAGAGGAATGCAGAGAAATACAATTTCAAGGGCCCCAAACAGAAAGAAGATCTTGCTGGAGGCTCCAGAACTGAGGCACAATGAGAACTTTTAATATGCATATAAATATTTTATAATTAAAAAAAGCAGAACTGGAAATTTAAAAATTCTATAAGAAAATTAAAAATTCAATAAACACTCATAAACTAGGGTAAAACTGAAAAAATATTAATAATCTGATAGGAGAAATGAGGATAGCTTCATGTTTCAAGGACAAAAAGATGTAACTTTGAGTGAGGAGGCTCTCATATGAGGCTTTGACCAAGTGAAAACTACAAGCTGGAGAAGGACATAAGGCTTCAGTGAAGAATGCAGCAGAGGATAAAAAAAAAACTGTAAAAACACTTGAAGATTCAGTACCTGGGATTAAAAAAAAGACAAAACCAAAAAAAAAACAAAAACAAAAATAAAAAAAACTCAACTCCATCAGCAATTATAAGCTGTTCAATCACCAGTCATCTTGACTTTTGTCTTGCCAGTGGATTCCGAAAACTAGAGGACAGAATGAGGCTAATAGCCCCTACAATCCAGATAACCATTTCAATTCAGCAAATATGTATTAAACAATTTCGTACTTGAAAGTAGTGCTAAGTATATGGGATAAAAAATGAAACATTAACACTTCCTAAACTTCTAGATTTTTCAGACTACTGAGGAGACAATACAGTCACAAGTAAATATGAAGTACGTATGAACGAAATGAATGCAAATTAATTTCAAGAGGGAGTGAATTCTAATAACTGAGAATGGGGGAATGTCAAGAAAGGTCTTGTTTGAAGGCAGAACTTCTGCTGTGCCTTATCAGGAATAATTAATTAAATTGATGAAGCCAGTTATAAGACAAAGGATTCATCAGAAAAAAGGAAACACAGTAACCACCTTTGTGATTCAATGAACTGGTCTTTATTATCAAATTGGTAGAAGAAATAAGATCAGTATTTCTATTATATTATATTTTATTAATAAAGCATATAGAAGAAAGGCAATGGGAAAAATAGCATTAAGAAGGAAAAACAGGTAGTTCTTGAAGAGTTGCTATATCTAGCTCCTATCTTGTTTCCCCAGGGAGCTGTCCATTTGCACATTTAAACACTGTTTTGTGATAGCACAAGTGAAATGATTATATGCTAGGTATTGTTGATAATATTCACATTTGACCATGTGCAGATAAAGGGATTACATTTTGGCTGAATGTAACCAGGTTCCGAATGTGGAACAAAGGCAATAATTGCCTAAGAAATTACAGAAGATTATTTTGATTTGATTCGAACAAAAAATGTTAACGCTGTTTTTCCCAACAGCAGGCTATTAAGACAGCATCTTGAGACATTTAAGAATATTTCAGTAATCAAAAGTAACTTTTTATATATTTCAGTGATACACTGGTGTGTATAGGTGAACATCACCTCTTCAACATAGACTTACCAGGAGTTTCTTCATATTTCTGGAAAAGTCATATTGACAGTTCTTAGCAAGACACCACTCCCAGGCACATGACAGATGCAATCCAGTTTTACAGGATTTTAAGTCTTGTGAATGTGAGATCTTTACCTTTTGCAATACTGAAGGGAGATTGTAACCTCAAGCTACACACAGTCTTTCCTTTGCAAAATAGAAGCCTAAATGTGTTAAGCAAAAGAATCTAGGTTATCTATCAATCTATGAATGCGTATCTATATGTATATGTGTGTGTGTGTGTGTGTGTATTTGCCTTCCTACATTCTGTTTTTTAAACTTTTTTATTTATTTAAAGCAATGGGTTTGATTGATTGTCCAGGGTCACACAGCTAGACAATTAAGTGTCTGAGTCTGAATTTGAATCATGTTCTTCTGACTCCAGGACCAGTGCTTTATCCACTGCACCATTTTATTGCCCCTGTTGTCTTTCATTCTAGAGGAGAATCAAAATAACATTACTATGTTAGAGATGAGTTACAGCATATCCAACAGTGACTGATCAGACCAATACAAGCTCAGAATACTCAACCACAGGTTGGGCACAGAACAGTTAATATGAACATTTGAGGAAGATTCTCTAAATCTGTACATCTTATGTATCTTTTGAGTCACTTCAATTCTGCCTTGCTCATAGAGTAACCCCCCTCTCTGAAAAAGCAAGGCATGCTGGACAGTTCTGTGCCAGTATCTCCCAAGCTAATATCAATTATAAAATTCTCAAGGTTTTGACCTTGAAAGTGTCCTTGCTTTGTGTGAGTTCTTCATGTAATAGCCTTTTTGGTAAGCCTATGCTTGGCATTCCAACATGACCAGTCCATTGTGCTCTCTGTAGCACAGTTTGATTTCTTGGAAGTTTAGTTTGAAAAAGGACCTTAGTGTCTGGCATCTTCTCCTTCCAGGAGATCTGCAAAATCTTCTAGGACAATTTAAATGAAAGCATTTTCATTTGCTGGCATGGTGCTGGTAGACTGTCCAGGTTTCAGAGGCATGTACAACAATAATGCACTGAAGACTGTCAGTGTGTGCTTGTGTTTGTGTGTGTCTGTGTGTGTGTGTGTGTATGGCTACATACTACATAAATACATAGAGTTATATACATACATACATATATAATGTGTGATTATATACATATATCATATTGGAGACTTTTAGTTTATAGGGAAAAAATTTAAATAACTTTAATAAAACAGAAATAAAGTCAATTAGATAGTTACTCTGAATTAGGAATTTAGCTTAACTCTTAGAATACATTTATGGAGAAAATATATTGATAGGGCTAAGTTTTATGAAATGAAACTGCACATATACAAAAATAAAGTTAGGGGCAAAGAAAGAATACAACTTCTAATGGACACAACATAAAGAAAGTAGGAAAGAGCAATAAAGTTATTCCATTAGGTAAATTGGAATTGTGGGTTTAGAAGAAAAAACAAAAATTTTTAAATCTTTTCTCCATGAAAAAAATGATGAGAGAAGAGGAAAAGGAAGAAAAAGGAAGAACAAGAAATAAAACAAGAAATAAACAAGAAAAAAAGATGCTCCCACATTAAACAAACTGTGTTTATACATATTCTTTTGGGTGTATTTCAAATGCAAAGGCATGTAGAAACTATAAATATCATTTGTTCTCCATAATTTTAATAAGCTAGGAATAGAGGTAAGTATTCTTCTATATTTCCTTTCTATCCCATTCTAGCCATGCATACAAGTTGTTTCTCCATATTTATAAGTAGAAAAGGGAACAAAAGAGCTAACTGGAATATGAATCTTCTTCAAAGATCTGAAAAATTTACTGTAAAGAAAACAGATGATGAAGAACATCAATGAACAACTATATTCTGACAAGTTTTAGCTTGGAAAATAAAATTCCATCTTTATAACACCAATAATTCTCCTGACAGTGCTACAAACTACACATCACAAAATACCAGAACATTTGAATTATTACATTTGCAATTAACTCAAAGGAAAATTTAGAAACTCATGGACAGTATCAGAGACTTTAGTATATTAGCAGTGATGACTGGAATGTTGAAGAAGGGTAAAAGATATACTCTGGAACATATAATAATAAGTGACATTTACAAAGCCCTTTAGTTTATAGAGGGCTTTATATCCATTTTTCAATTTGATTTATGATCAGAAAAGAGATGGGATGCTCTTCTGAGAGTAAAGGAAAACAGATGGCTATCCTGAGGCATGAACTGTTGCCCACACTATATTAAAAAGAACTTGAGGAAGTTCTCCAACACTATGGAATGATTAAAGCGATCATCTTTGGAGCAATTTTTAAAATATAGTGATACAAATAGCATCAAGAGACATGGATAGATTATGATCTACTCAGGTCAAAGATATAATCAGAGCAATGAAATCAGTGGTACATTTAAATATGAAAATCAATTTTGTAAGCTAACTTTGAAATTATTTTTAATCTTGTGGTTTTCATAGTTTAAGGATTTACCTACATTTATGAGAGAACAGATCCCTTGAAGAACTGAAAGACAGTTTTGATTTAATTTTCATTTTATCTTTAGGTTTTATGTAAACAAAAGACTGGGGGAATTCTACTGTGCACTTAAAAATATGAAATCTAAACTTTGTCTGGGACCTTAAGAAGTCACCTAGAGAAAAGTGTCTTTTATTAAAATAGCTTCTTGTTTGTTCTAAAGAAAGGACATTGAGTCTTTATTTACTGTTCTTTAGAAGAAAGGTTCATTTTTAGGTCCATTTTAAAACTCTAATAGAAAATTTTCCCTAGGGTGTGGAAACAACTGCCTCCTTTTTTTTTTTCATCAATAATTCACACATGGCAAAAGTTTCTGTATCTGGGTAGTTTGAATCGACCATGTCATAGTTCCCAGGATTACTGAAAGTTATAATACGATAGTTTATATAATCTAGAATGGAACCTGTGCTTATCCTGCGGGAAACATGATTTTATTTCATTTTTAGCAACTTTAGTCTTAGTTTCCAGATTTCTACTAATTTTTATTTTTTTGCTCCTAATCTAGGCCTTTCTTCCAGGTCCATAATTTCCCTCTTGTTTCATGCCAAGTGGATTTGGTCTTTGAAGTATCTTCCTTATTTATAAAAGAATACTTTGTTCATGTAGTTCTCTTTTACTCAGTTCGTTGATAGAATATTTCTGGATCACAATACTCAAAAATCATTTCCACAATTGGATATGATAGTTCCTTTGGGGGTCTGGTCTTTATAAAAATTATTATAAAACTTTCTTAGCTGAAATGACTTTTATATGACCACCACATTTTTTTATTCATCTCACTAGGTAGGTGACTTTCCCAGCATCACACAGTAACTCTGAAAGGCAGAATTTGATCTTAGATCTCTTGACACCAAAGCCAACACATTGTCTATTATGGCACCTGGCTGCATAGAATGAATGATGGTCCTCTGTCAAAGGGTTTACTTCAATGGAAAATAGAACAGTGATGAAGAACTAGTCTGTTTCTCCTGGAGGTTGACTTCAAGCAAAGATTAAATACCAATAGTCAGTAAAATATTCTCATTTGCCCTCTACTATTTATTCATAATTGAAACTGGAACCTAAATTACTAAGGCTTCATAAATTTTATTCATGGATTGCAACTGCATCTTTCTATGTAAAAGGAAAACAAATACTCTGACAAATTATTCTTGGGAAAAATTCAAGACAAATTTAATTCTGGCTTAAAAGATTACATGATTTTGTATAATTATTGCACATTTGCACATTGTTCCAGTAAAGCTTAGATCTGGTGTATTCAACTTCTCACCACCCCATTAAGAAAATGCAAACCCATTTGTTATATTTTATGCTAAATCTGTTTCTGTGGAGCCAGAAAGCAATTAGTGTTCTCTGCACAAATACCAGAAGGTATTAATTATCTTGCTATTCTTCTGAAACCCTTAAAAATGTTATTTTCATAGGAGTCTTCAGATCTTCATCTTTATATTTTTTTAGTTAACACCAGACTATGGTTAATATTCTCTACAGTCCCACTCTTTGCTATATAATTATTTGATTAGTTTTTAATTACACTTTGAATCTAAGAAAAAATAATCTCATAAATAGTTTAGCAAATCTAAGTGAAAAATTTACAGCTGCAAGTTAAAAAAATGTTTTAGGCCAAGATGGCAGAGAGAAGATAAGCACTGTGTTAAGTGCTCCTCTTTTTCTCTCCAAAAACAACAGGAGAGAAACTTCTTAACAGAAATTCGATCGACAAAACCCAGAGAGAGAAGCAAGGAGAAGAACACCTACCAAGAAGGTCTGTTTCAGGAGACCTTGGGTGAACAGGAGACAAGAGCAGAGGATCACGGTGGGTATTGCAGATGGGGGAAGCCAGAGGATTAGTCTCATCCACAGAGACTTTCAGCTAAGGCATGGACAACAGAATTCACTCAATGGAGAGAGATTAGCTCTCTCCCCCAGGGACTAGCCAAGTGTTCAAGGTCAACTCAGACCCTGCTGCTGAGGACCTAAAACACTACTGAGAAATAAATCAATGCCCCTACTGGCTGACCCTTGGAATTACTAAGCTAAGTGAACAAAGCCTCTAGAATCTTCAAAAGCAAGCCTCTGAGAGCCAACTCTCCCCCCCCCCCACCTCCCCAAACACAAGATCCTAAAAAGATGAAGAAAAATCAGAGAAAATGGGGGGCCCATGGAGAAATACTTAGTAGGAACAGATTCTAATCCGGCAAAATCTAGCACAGTTGAAGAGATTATGAATGGGTCTCCAGCCAAGAAAGATTGCCTTGAAGAAATCAGGAAGGAGGTTAAAATCAATTGAAAAACTTGGGAAAAGACACTCAAGAGAAAATTAGCATGTTGCAAGAGAAAATTAACATCTTGCAACAAGAAAACAAATCCTTGGAAAATACAATTGAACAAATACAAAGTGAGACTAACCCAGATCTTCAATTGAGCAAATGCAAAAAGAAAATGATTCTCTCAAATCTTCAATTGGGCAAATGCAAAAAGAAAATGATTCTCTCACAACTACACTTGGGCAAATGGAAAACTCCTTCAAAAATAGAATTGACTGAAAATTGGAAAAGGAGTTCCAAAACATAAATGAAGAAAAATCTTCTCAAAAAAAAAAAAAGAATGGTATCAGCGGAAACTAATGACTTCATGAGACAACAAGATTGTGTTAAACAAAACCAAAAGATTGAAAAAATAGAACACAATGTAAAAATACCTCATCAACAAAATCACTGACCTAGAGAACAGATCAAGACAGGGGGAACCTGAGAATTATAAGCTATTCTGAAAACACTGAAGAGAAAAAACCCGGGAGTTAATATTACAGGACTTAGTGATAGAAACTGCCTTGATATCATTTAAACAGAGGGGAAGTTATTAAAAGAACACATCAATCCCCTCTAGAAAGAGATTCTAAAATGAAAACACGAAGCAATGTTGTGGCCAAATTCCAGAAAAATCAAATAAAAAAGAAAATCCTGCAAGCAGTCAGAAAGAAAAAAATAAATAAATACCAAGGAGCCACCGTAAGTATTACACAGGACATGGCAGCAGCAATATTAAGGGATCAAAGGACATGAATGTGATATTCCAAAGAGCAAGGGAGCTTGGAATGCAGCCAAGAATCCACTACCCAGAAAAGCTGAGCCTTTTCTTCCAGGGGAAAAGATGGATGTTTAATGAAATGGGGGACTTCCACCACTTCCTGATAAAAAGGTCAGAGCTAAATAGAAAATTTGGACATCAAACAGGAGGCTCAAGAGACACAAGAAAAGGTTTTTAAAAAAGAGTAACAAAAAAACACTGCTATGCAATAAGAGGAATCTTGCTATATATATATATATATATATATATATATATATATATATATATATATATATACTCACTTGGGAAAAAGAGTCTTACAAGTTGAGAATTTTAACTCTATTAGAGAGAATATACATAATCAGAAAAAATGGACCTAACTTTTCTGTGACTCAGATAGAATGATTTAAAAACAATACTTTCTTAAAAGGGGGTCAGTAAGGAGATGGGAGGATGGAGGATACTGAATGGGGTAAATCTCTTTACATCAAGAGGTACAAAAAAACCTATTGTAATTGAGGGGAAGAAGGGAGGAGATGAAAACCACCTGAATCTTCATCTCATCAGACTTGGCTTAAAGTTAACTTAGATACACTCAGTTAAGAAACTTATCTTACCTTTCAAGCAATAAAAGGGGAAAGTGGGAGATGGAGGGGGGGGAGAAAAAGGGAAATCAACAGAAAAAAAAGGGAAGAACGGGAAAAGGGAAAGGGGGAAAAAGGGGGAAGGAGGTTGATATAAAAGGGCAAAAACACTGAAGGTGGTGGTATTCAGAAACAAAACACTGGGGAAATATAGATGAATGGAAAAGGGGGGAAAATAGAAAAAGAAGGAAGATAGCATGCAGGGTAAAAAAGATTTAGTAATAATAACATTGAATGTGAATGGGATAAACTCTCCCTTAAAACTTAAGTGAGTAGCAGAGTGGATTAAAAAACAGAATTCTACAATATGCTTCTCACAAGAAACTCATTTGAAGCAGAGAGATCCATATAGAGTAAAGGTTGGAGCAAAATATATTTTGCTTCAGCTGAAGAAAAAAGGCAGGAGGAGCCATCCTTATCTTAGACAAAGCAGCTGTAAAAATAGATAACATTAAAAGAGATAAGGAAGGAAACTATACCCTCCTAAAAACTACCATAGACAATAAAATAATTTCAATACTAAATATGTATGTACCCAATGACCACATCCAAATTCTCAGAGGAGAAGTTGAAAGAGCTACAGGAAGCCATAGACTGCAAAACTCTACTAGTGGGAGACCTCAGTCTGCCACTCTCAGAATTAGATAAATCTAATCATAAAATAAACAAGAAGGAAGTTAAGGAGATAAATAAATTGTTAGAAAACCTAGAAATGATAGACCTATGGAGGAAACTGAATGGGAATAGAAAGGAATATACCTGCTTCTCTGCAATACATGGCACTTCGACAAAAATTGACCATGTACTAGGGCATAAAATCCTAATGATCAATTGCAGAAAGGCAGAAATAGTGGATATATCTTCCTCAGATCCTAATGCAATAAATATCATAGGCAATACTGGGCCAAGAATATATAAACCCAGAACTAATTGGAACCTAAATAACCTCATTTTAAAGAATGAGTGGATCTAGCAACAAATTATAGAAAGAATTAATTACTTCATCCTAGATAATGACAATAATGAAACAACATACCAAAACCTATGGGATACAAACAAAGTGACTGTTAGGGAATATAATTATATCTTTAAATGCTTACATGATTAAATTAGAGAAAGAAGAAATCAATGAACTAAATATGCAACAAAAAATTTAGAGGAAGAACAAATTAAAACCCCCCAAATAAATACAAAATTAGAAATTCTAAAAATTAAAGAAGAAATTAATAAAATCAAAAGCAATAAAACTATTAAACTAACAAATAAAACCAAGAGCTAGATTTATGAAAAAACCAAGAAAACTGATAATTCCCCTGGTCAATTTGATTAAAAAAAAGATAGAAGAAAAACAAATTGCTAGTATCATAAGTGAAAAAGGTGAACTCACCACCAATGAGGAGGGAATTGAAGAAATAATTTGGAATTATTTTGGCCAACTCTATGCCAATAAATTTGACAATCTAAGTGAAATGGATGAATATTTACAAAAATATAAGGTGTCCAGATTAAATGAAGAGGAAATTAAAAGTCTAAATAACCTTATCTCAGAAATTTAAATTAAATAAGCCATTATTGAACTCCATAAGAAAAAATCTTCAGGGTCACATGGATTCACAAGGGAATTCTATAAAACATTTAATGAAAAATTGTTTCCAATTCAATATAAAATTTAGGAAAAATCGGTGTGGATGGAAATCTGTCTAACTCTTTCTATGATACCAATATGGTGATGATACCTCAATCAGGAAGATTTAAAAACAGAGAAAGGAAATTATATACCCTGATGAATATAGATGCAAAACTCTTAAAAAAATTCTTAGCAAAACAATTGCAACAAGTTGTAACTAGGATAATAAATTATGATCAAGTAGGATTTATCCCATGAATGCAGGGTTGGTTCAACATTAGGAAAACTCTTAGTATAATTAATTATATCAATAACATATCTATCAGAAATCATATGATCATATCAAGAGATGCTGAAAAAGCTTCTGACAAAATATAGCACCCATTCCTACTAAAAGAAACTACAGAGTGTAGGAATAAAAGGATTGTTCCTTAGAATGATAAGCAATATGTATCTGAAACCATCAACAAGCATTATATGCAATGGAGATATGCTTGAGGCATTCCCAATAAGATCGGAGTGAAACAAGGATGCCCATTATCGCCACTACTATTCAATATCATATTAGAAATGTTAGCCTTGGCAATAAGAGAAGAAAAATAAATTGAAGGAATTAGAATTGGGAAGGAAGAGACAAAAATCTCACTCTTTGCAGATGACATGATGGTATAGAAAGAGTATATATATATATACATATATATTATATAAATATACACACATATATACATATATATATATACAGATAATACAAAAATCATCTAAAAGCTACTAGAAATAATTAGCCACTTTAGTAAAATAGCAGGATATAAAAATAAAACCTCATAATTTCTCAACATATATATATATATATATATATATATATATATATATATATGTATGTATGACTAGCAAGATACAGCAGAAAGAGTTAAGTGGAAACCCATTGAAAGTAACCTCAGACAAAATAAAGTACCTGGGAGTCTACCTGCCAAGGCAGACTCAAAAACTTTTTTAAAACAATTACAAAACAATTCTCACACAAACAAAATCAGATTTAAATAACTGGGCAAATATCAACTGCTCATGGATAGGCTGAGCTAATATAATGAAAATGACAATTCTACCTAAATTAAACTAATTATTTAATGCCCTATCAATCAAAATTCCAAATAAAATTACTTTAATGAGTAAGAAAAAATTGTAAATAAATTCGTACGGTGAAATAAAAAGAGAATTTCCAGGGATTCAATGAAAAAAAGTGCAAAAGAAGGTGCCTTAGCTTTACCAGATTTAAATTATATTGTAAAGCATCAGTCATCACAAGTGCTTGGTATTAGCTAAGAAACAGAGTGGTGGATAAGTGGAATAGACTAGGTGCAATGGCAGGAAATGATTATAGTAATTTGCTGTTTGATAAACCCAAAGAGTCCAGCTATTAGGTTAAAAACTTTCTTCAATAAAGACTGTTGGGAAAATTGCAAGTTAGTATTGAAGAAACACAGTTTAGATCAACACCTCACAACCTATACCAAGATAAGATGCAAATAGATACAGAATTTAGACATTAAAAAATATTAGAAGACCAAGGAGTAGTTTACCTGTCAGATCTATGGAAAGGGAAGCAGTTTATGACCCAGGAAAAGATAGAGAACATCATTAAAAACAAACTACATAATTCTGATTGCATTAAATTAAAAAGTTTTTGTACAGGCAAAACTACTGTAACCAAGATCAAAAGAAATGTACTAAATTGGGAATCAATGTTTGTAACTAGTATTTCTGACAAAGGAATCATTTCTAAAATATACAGAGAACTAATTCAATTTTTGAAAAACAGCCATTCCCCAATTGACAAATGGTCAAAGGATATTCAAAGGCAATTTACAGCTGAGGAAATCAAAGCAATCTATAATCAAATGAAAAATTGCTCCAAATCATTACTTACTAGAGAAATGCAAATTAAAGCATATCTGAGATACCACCTCACACCTCTCACACTGTCCAATATGACCAGAAAGGACAATGATCAATGTTGGAAGGGATACAAGAAATCCAGGACATTGATACATTGTTGGTGGAGCTATGAACTCATACAAACTTTCTGGAGAGCAATTTGGAATTACACCCAAAGGGCAAAAAAAGGTCATACCCTTTGATACAGCAGTACCACTATTGGGTCTGTACCCTGAAAACATGATGAAAAAATGTATAAACATTATTTGCACAAAAAGTTTCATGGCATCACCATTTGTGGTGGCAAACAATTGGAGTGAATGTCCTTCATTTGGGGAATGGCTTAACAAACTGTGGCATATGTATGTCATGGAACACTGCTGTTCTATTAGAAACCAGGAGTGATGGAAATTCAGGGAAGCCTGGGTGGATTTACATGAACTGATGCTGAGTGAGATGAGCAGAACCAGAAAAAAACACTGTACACCCTAACAGCAACATGGGGGTGATGATCAACCTTGATGAACTTGCTCATTTCATCAGTGCAACAACCAGGGACAACTTTAGGCTATCTGCAATGGAGAATACCATCTATATCCAGATAAAGAATTGTGGACTTTGAACAAAGACCAAAGACAATTACCTTCAAATTAGAAAAATAAATCAACTTATTTTGTAATTTTGCTATCTAATACATTATTTTTCTTGCTTAAGTATATGATTTCTCTCTCATATCACATTCAACTGAGATCAATGTATACCATGGAAATAACGTAAGACTAACAGAATGCCTTCTTTGGGGGAGAGGAAAGCAAGAATGGGGGAAATTGGAAAACTCAAAATAAATAAAAATTTTTCTGTAAAATACTGTTTTTATAGCTTACACCTTCAAATTTAAAAAATACTTCATTTCTTGATTGTTTCTAACAAATAGCAAACCGATGCAAGATCTGACACATATTATCTTTCATTTAATGATTTGAGTTATTTTAAAATAATTTATATTAAGAATGAGACCATTATGAGTGAAGAATGTTGTAATTTCTGGAACTATATTAGATGCAGACTGATTAAAGGCATCATGAAGTGTTGAATGACTACATGTTATAGACCAAACCAGTCTCTGAAGGACAGGAAAGTGACTCTCACATAGAAAGCCATGGAGAGGTAAGTAATGATAAACTTGAACGACTAGAAGTAAGTGATATCATGAAAACAAAAAATGGAAAGAGAAGATGGGCTAGTTACAAAAGAGTAAAGAAAGGCAAATAAAGCAACCTGAGGGTTCCACTCATATTCTACCAAAATTAGAATATATTATGGAAAGGTTCCAGTACATTTGTTGGACTCCCTTTGACAAACCTATAAGACTCATGTGGAAATGACAGCTCTAGATGTCTTAGGATCTACATAGTATGAAGGTAAGTGGAGATCAATGAAAACATAGTTCAATTTGATTCTTTGAGAAGTAGAACAGATATTATATTCAACAGCATATTATGTCATTTTAATAAGATAATGCATAATCCAGGGGAATAGCAATTACTGAAACCAAGATTTTTGCTCCATATGAGCAAAACAATTGAAACTACACCCAACATTGGTATAGTGAAATGAGTTGTAACAGAGAACAGTAGGTTCCATGTGCCTGGTGAAGTCACTAAGCAGAGGTTGGAGGACTACTAATTGGAAATGTTACAAAGGGTTTTTGAATAGAGAAGACATGGTAGATATTCTCTGAGTTTGAATTCTGAAAATCAGTAGTACTAAAATATAGATTACGAAAATAGTTTAGTAAATTATTGTTACTTACAAAATATCCTTATCAGAATGGTTTTCTGCACCAACATTTCCAACAGTCTTACAATAAATTCCCTAGGGCAGTCATTCTCGAAGTTCTTTAAGTTTTTCCAAAAAATTGAGCTATCATCAAAACCAAATTATTTCAGGCAGGTTTATTCATATTATTCTTCCCCATGTCTTCTTGTCATAAATGCTATAACTTTGATTAAAGTATCTTGGAATCCTGATACCCAAGCCAATTGCATATATATATATAGTTCTAGAAACATATGTATGCATATGTAAACATATATAAATGCATAAATTCATGAATGTTTTCATATTCTCATGTGTAAGACTTTAACCCTATCATGAAAACAGATTAATTACTTCAATATTAGCAAATTGCCACATAACAGATGTAAGATTCTACCACAGTAGAATGAATCAAGAAGATGAAAGACCAGAAATATTTCTCTTGTATTCTGCTCACATCACTGTTATAATCTAGGCAATAAATCAAATGCAAAAAAGTGGAGGAACCAATAAGGGACACTTTTTCTTCTGGATATAATTATGACAAAGAAAGACTAGTTATTAGGGTAGAAATAATTCAAACCTCATGGGGAAGTGACTTCTAAACAATTACTCAAAAACAGATTATCTACACTAACTGAAGAGGAGAAACCTAAGCATTATCTAATGCACATCCTGTATTTTGGAAAAATGTATTGCAAAAGGTTCAAAGAGAAAATAGATAGCATTTAATAATTAAAAAATGGCACAGGAGAAGTCCGTTCAAGAATGGAAAGGAACATTTAAGAAAATTGTATTAATTTTTACTTAATTATTAGTTTAATTGATTCATATTAATATTAATATTTAATAAGGGTATTATAATATGATCACTTTTGATCTACACAACAAGCCTGGGAAGTAGACACTATAATGATACATATTTTACTGTTACAGAAACAAAAGGCAAATAGATGTTGTGATTCTACCAAGGTCTCAGCCTCAATTAGCAATTAAAACTGGATATGAACTCAGATCTTCCTGACACCAGGTCCAGTGGTCTATCCACTATCACAAATAGCTGCTTTTAAGCCCACATAGTCCATGACAGATGGAGAAGTCTAATAATCTAATTCTTAAAATAATGAATAAGAATTTTCTGAAAAGGAAAATAGGAATTTTTTAGAAAGTTTTTATTTATTTTGAGTTTTAAAATTTTTCTCCCATTCTTGCTTCCCCCCCCTCCACAGAAGACATTATGTTAGTCTTTACATTGGTTCCATGTTATACATTGATCTCAGTTGAATGTGAAGACAGAGAAATCATATCCTTAAGAAAAAAAATAAAGTATGAGATAGCAAAAATTACTTAATAATATAATGGTTTTTTTTTCTAATTTGAAGGTAATAGTCTTTGGTCTTTGTTCAAAGTCCATAATTCTTTCACTGGATACAGATTGTATTCTCCATTGCAGATGACCCAAAATTGTCCCTGGATGTTGCCCTGCAAGGATGAGCAAGTCCATCAAGGTTGATCATCACCCGCCATGTTGCTGTTAGGGTATACGATATTCTGGTTCTGCTCATCTCACTCAGCATCAGTTCATGCAAATCCTTCCAGGCTTTCCTGAATTCCCATCCCTCCTGGTTTCTAATAGAACAGTAGTGTTCCATGACATACATATACCACAGTTTGTTAAGTCATTCCCCTATTGAAGTACATTCACTTAATTTCCAATTCTTTGCCACCACAAACAGGGCAGCTATAAGTAGAAAATAGGAATATTTTTAATGGATACACAAGGAACTTCTTAATTAATTAAAATATTTGTAGACTTTGGGAGTATAAAAAATAAGATTATTTTTAATCATGGAATAGTTCTAAAAAAAAAGTAGGGGTAAAATATAATTTTCATCAGCCATATTGAAGAACAGAGAACATAGAAAAACAGTGTTGCAGGCTGGAGTGAGTGGAATGATGATAATAGATGACAGAAAACAGCTTTGTTCAAGGATCACTTTTCATTCATTTTCTCTGCCAAGGAGAATGACCTTTGTACTAGAAAGCACAGGACAAAATGCATCTTAAAGGACTGATACTCTAGCTAAATAGGGAAATAGTAAGAAACTATAGCGTTTTCCTTTTTTAAGTTCAAAATCATTAAATCCAACTGGAGTAGAGAATCAAACAAGTGATTTAGTGGATAGTGCACCAGCTTTGGACTCAGGAAAATCTGAGTTCAAATTAAACCTCAGACTTTTACCATTAGTCCTATTTGGCTTAGTTTCCTCATCAATACAGTAAAACCACATAGTATCTTTGCCAAGAAAATTCCAAATGAAGTCATGAAGAATTGGACATGATTGAACAAAAGATGGACTAATCTATGAGCCTATATGATGAGGAATTGTCAGTTATTTTTGAAAGATCACAGAGAAAGAGAATAACTACATGATGGGAAAAATGGAAAAAAAGTAGAATCAAAGCAATATGTCAGTGAGTTTGACTTCATTCCTTTTCTTTTTCTTTCTTTTTTTGGGGGGGTTGCATGGCAATGGGGTTAAGTGACTTGCCCAAGGTCAAACAGTCAAATAATTATTAAGTATCTGGGGCCAAATTTGAACTCTGTTTCTCCTGATTCCAGGGCTGGTGCTCTATCCACTCTGCCACTTAGCTTGCCTCTTGACTTCATTTCTTGTGAACTGAATAATGTATTATCAAAGTAGTTGTGAGTGACTTAGTAAGTATCTAGAAGTGTCATTATCAAGAGTCAACATGACTTCATCAAAAACAGGTGATTGAAACTAATTTCTCCTACCCTCACAACCAAGAATTCTAGTTTGAAGATCAGAGGAATTGGATAGCTACAGATAAATAAAATTACCCTTTGTGTTGTTGGTCAGTTGTTTAAGTTGTGTCTGATTTTTGGTGTCCTCTTCTGGGAACTGTCTTGGTAAAATACCAGAAGGGTTTGCCATTCCATTCTCCATTACATTTTTATAAATGAGGAAGTAAGGCAAATAGGGCTAAGTGATATTCAGAGTCCCACAACTAGTAAGTGTCTAAGACTTGAACTCTTGAATTTGAGTTTTCTGCTTCAAAGTCTATCCTCTCTAAGACCCAAATGTCTTAGATATTTCCTAAGTATTAAAAAAACCTCTCATGCTATTCTCACAAAAAAATAAATGTGACCTAAATTATCATGTCATATATTTGGAACTATAAATGAATTTAGCATTAGGAGTTTTTAGAATTAGTTTAATGAGAAGACAAAAAATGTCATTAATGTTTTGATATCAAGTTGGAAAAGAAGAACCCAAAGGACCGAGTTTGGCTCTTAGGTCCTTAAAATTTTACCAATATTTTGGACAAAGGTTTATGAAGGGTATTAATAAAAATATTAATTATGTCAATGAGCTTTTAGGACAGTGAACCTGACTGGGACATTACCTTTTCCATATTCAAGAAATGTCAATATCACCTGATTCCTTCTGGAATTTGGGTTTCACTGATATTTGCTATTTCCCTAATGAATTATTTGGCTTTCACTAAAGTGGTTTAAACATTTTGATAAAGACAGTCCATTCTTTATACTGTTCTAGAAAAAAAAAAGAGTCTGACTCATTTTATATATTTTTTCACATTGTCTTTCTTCCAGAGAGGTCTTGAGAATATACACAACTCCAAAAATTTAAGAGGAAGGGTGGAAAAGCCACCCCCAAAGACAACCCCCAATCTTAAAGTAAAAGGACATACCATGTATAGGAAAAACAAAACAAAACAAAACACATGGGGAAAAAAATCCTTCCAAATCTAATGAATACTTTATAAAAATCACTTCTTTGTATCTCATTCCCTTAATCCTAATTCCTTATGTTGAAAATTACTAATTTGGAAACCTGTTTATCAGAGTATGTTTATAAAATATTAATCTGACTGATCCTGGCCGAGGGGAGTGAGAGGGGAGGGTGGAGGGAAATTTTTTACTTGTAAATATGCATGTACATATGGATGAAAATAAATAAAATTAAATTAAAAAAGGTAAAAGGACATAAATGCTGTTTATTTCCTCCCCTTGACCTAGAAGAGGGTTCTTGGACAATGTCAAGTTCCTTATTCTATTTCAGGAGAAGTGATAAAATCTCTTATTTTTTTACTGGTAGCTATGAAAAGAAGAAATATATAAGTAAAGGTTAGCTATCTTTAATTCCAAGTCTAAAGGTTCAGAAATCTTTTCCACAGAGAATCATTAAAATCTTAGAATTTATATTTCAAGGAAAAGGAGAGTTTTTCTGAACAGGATCAGACCTGAAAGTTATCAAGGAAATAAATTTGAGAGTTTGGGGACTAGACTTTCTAGTTAGAGAAGGACCACAATATAGTAGTTGATGTATCATCTTCATCATCATCATCATCATTATCAGTAATAAAGATAGTAATTTTAAAATAATCATTTTGCTAATAATGATGATATAATAATTACCAATAATTAAAATAGAAGTTCCTTATACATGTTATATCATTTGATGCTCACATCAAATGCAAAATAGATTCCATTATTATACCCATTTACAAAAGCAAAAACTGTGACTGAGGGAGCTTAAGCAATTTGCCCATGGTCACATGTAATAAGTGATGGGGGTAGATTTAGAACTCAATTCTGGAAGCAGCTAGGTGGCGCAATGGATAGAGCACTGGCCCTGGAGTCAGGAGGACCTGAGTTCAAAACTGACCTCAGACACTTAATAATTACCTAGCTTTGTGGCCTTGGGCAAGCCAATTAACCCCAGAACTCAGTTCTGCCTGACTCTACATTGAACAACTCTATCCATGGTTCTACCTTGGTCCCGATTCTATTCCAGCTGAGATCTACAAGGTGGGGGATTTATTGCTCATCCTAAAAGTGATTAAAATTTTCTGAGATATATGACAAGAAGAGGTTATCCCCAAGAATTCAAGGATGCCTTCATCATTCATCTCTATAAAGGTAAAGGGAATAGATTGTTCTATGGCAATCAAGGGCTCTTTTAGTTTTTTTAGTTTTTAGTTTTTCTTTTAGTTATAGATGGTATGATTCTTGTCAGAGGCCTTCTCAAAAGATTGCTTCTTCTGGAAGATGGCCACCTTCCTGAAAGTCAGTGTGACTTCAGAAAGGGTAGAAGGATCATTGATATGGTGTTTGCTGACCAACAACTCCAGGGAAAATTCCAGGAACAGAGCCAAGGTCTGTATACCACATTTGTAGATCTGACCAAATCCTTTGATACCATCAGTCATGAGGGCTTATGGAAAATTATGTAAAAATTTGGTTGTCCAGAGAAGTTCATCAGTATTGTGTGTCAGTTCCATGACAGTATGCATGCCCAAGTTCTGAATAGTGGATGATGCTTTCGTCATTTCCCAGTCACCAATCAAATGAAACAAGCATGTGTCTTTGTTTCCATACCTTTTATCATGATACTTTTTATTTTTTATTTATTTATTTTCATTCTTATGTACATGTATATTTCTAAATTTCCCTCCACCCTCCTTTCCCACCCTGGTACCCTCAGCAGAGAATAGTAAGCTTAGCATTTTACTTATATATTTTGTCAAACATTTTACAATTTAGTAATTTTTGGCATGAGAAATTAGGATTAGTAGCACAATATTTTCAGCCATGTTATCAAATGCCTTCACTGAGTATGAACATGGCTTCAAGGTCATCTACTGTACAGATGGTAAATTCTTTAACTTGAAAAGGCTTCAAGTCAAACCTAAAGTGGAGGGATTGTTAGTACATGATCTTTTGTTTGCAGATGATTGTGCCTTCAATGCATCCTCTGAAGCAGACATGAAAAAAATTTATGGATCTATTCTCGGCTGCTTGTGGTAATTTTGGTCTAACAATTAATTTGTTAATTTGTGAGTTCTCCATAATTTCACACATAAATTAACAAATTAACCAAGAAAACACACATGCTCCATCATTCAGCACCATAGCATCCATATATGGAACCACCGATTACAGCAAATGGAGAAGTTTTGAATACTATGGACAAGGTAACTTATCTTGGAATTGTCTTTCCAGGGAGTTATGCATTGACAATGAGGTTGACACTCATATTGCCAGAGCTAGCTCAGTATTTGGGAGACTCCAAAAGAAAGTATTGGAGAGAAGAGGTATTAGACTGACCAACCTGAAGGTATAAGAGCCATTGTACTGACCTAATGGCTATATGCCTTTGAAACATGGACAATCTACCAGTGTGATGTCAGAAAATTGAATCTCTTACATTTAAATTGGCTTAGGAAGATTCTGAAGATCATCCGGCAGGAGAAGATATCAAACACTCAGGTCCTTTCTTGGGCTACACTGCCTAGCATTCCAACATTGCTACAGAGAGTGAAACTATGATAAATTGGACATGATGTTAGAATGCCAGATATATACTTATAAAAAAACCCTATATTTTGGAGAACTCACAAGGAGGGTCAGAAGAAGCAATAACGAGATAACCTGAAGATTTCACTGAAGAACTTTGGAATTGATTGTACAGCATAGGAGATCCTGGCACAGGATCACCCAGCATGGCATGCCCTCATCAGTGAGGGGGTTGTGCTCTATGAGGAAAGCAGAATGGAAGCAGATAAAAGGAAACATGACCTCCATAACTTTAGATACCCATCACAGGTATCCACATTGACAATTTGTGCTCTACCTGTGGTAGAGCATTCCAAGCTCATATTGGTCTAATCAACCACATTTGGACACACTGTCATTTGTCTCAAACATGGTGATGTCATTTTGGCCTTCTGTGATAATGGACAAGAACCAACCAACCAACCAACCAACCCAACCCAACTAAATTTTGTGCTACCCAGTTACCCTGGGATTAAGGGGCCTTTACTTTGTTCTTTTTTAATATGACATAATTAACCTAATAATATATTAATAGTATGATTATATTTTGATGTTATGAATGATACAAGAAATTGGATTTCCAGTTTAGCAACCTGAAATGCATTTACTTTCTCGAGAAATTCAAGATTAATACTAGATATTTTTATACGTCTCTGTGGTATAAAGCAGGAAATCAGCAGTTCGCTAAGCCTATCTACTTGCCCCAATTACATTTCTGCTCTAGGAGACTTTAAATTATTTAGAGTAAAAGAAAAAGGCTAAGTTTCTATATGATTTTCTGGAAGAAGGAAAGAATACAGCATAATTTTATTCAATTATGTCCATAAAACTGACAATGAAAGTAAAATGATTAATATTTCCCCAAAATAAACTGCCATTATTAAAAAAAAGGAAATATAATACTTAACTAACCACATTCTAGGAAAAAAGAGAGTTCCCGAAGAATAAATTTCCAGGACCAAAAGGTTTTAAAAGCAAATTCTACCAAACACTTAATGAACAGTTACGCCCAGTATTAAATAAACTATTTGGAAAAAAAAAGTTAAAGAAGTCTTACAATATTTTATGACCGAATGTGGTATTGATACTTAAAATAGGGATACCAAAATAAAAAAAAAAATACTATAGATGAATTTGCTTAAATATCGATACAAAACTTTTAAATGAAGTATTGACAAGGAGATTGCATCAGGAAATTACAAACAATCTAAAATACACCCAGTTGGGATATATGCTTTGTGTGCAGGGCTGCTTTCATATTAAGAAAACTAAACATATAATTCACTGTGTAAATAGCAAAAGAAATCATATAATTATCTTAATAGATGAAGAAAAAGTGGTTGAAATCAGTATTAAAACCACCATGGAACCTTTGTTAAAATAAAAAAAATTTGAGCAAGCTTTATCTGTAATGGGAATAAACACAATGTCCTTCCCAAAAAGATTAGGGGTAAAGAAAGAATATCCATTATTCCATCACTTTTATTCAATATTGTGCTTGCAATACTAATCATAACAACAAATAGAAAAAACAATTGTAGGAATAAAAATGGGCAATGAGGAAACAAAACTATCACTACATGCAAGTGGTAGGACCAGATACTTAGAAAACACTATAAAAATCAACTTTAAAACTTGTGGCAACAATTAGCAACTTTACTCAAGTTGCAGGATATAAAATAAGTTCTCCTATGTCATCAAGACATCTATATTTTACCAACAAAACTCAGGAAGAAAAAGTAAAAAGCAAAAATCTACTTAACGATAGGCAATATAAAATATTTTAGATTCTATATACACCAAGTCAAACTGAGAGATTAAATGAGCAAAATTAAAAAATCACTTTTTACCCCAGCAATGAAAGATCTAAACAATTGAAGAAGAATTACCTATAGGTGAGTTAATTTAAATTTAGAAAAAGTAATAATAAAATTCATCTGTAAGAACCATAGGGCAAGAATATAAAGGGAATCAAGTGAAAAAAGCTACAAAGGAAGGTAGCTGACTAGTAATAGATTTCAAGTTATATCAAAAAAGTTATAATCATGAAAACAAGCTGATATTGGCTACCAAAGGTAGTTCAGTGGAATAGATTCAGTACACAACATATAGTCGTAAATGAACATAATAATCACACTTTTGATAAAAACAAAGATCCAAACTTTGGGGGTAAGAACTCAATATCTGACAAAATTGTTGGCAAACTGGGAAGAAATTTGGAAGAAACTAAATATAGACCAATAACTCACATCATTTACAAAGATAAAGACAAAACAAATGAATAATTTAGACATAAATGATAATAGTACAAGCAAATTAAGGGAGTATGGGAAAACAAATCTGTCAGATCTATGTAAAAGTTTTCGACCAAATTATAGTGAAGAAAATAGGAAATAAAAATGGATAATTCTGGTCACACGAAATTTAAAAGACTTTGTAGAAACAAAACTACTGGAGATACAAACAAAAATAGAAAACAAGAAACTGGTGGAAAAATTTTAAAACAAGTCTCTGATAAAGGCCTTATTTTCTTCTATATAAAACAAACTGAAACAAATTTTTAAAAAATGTCATTCCCCAGTAGAAAACAAAATGGTTAAAATAGATCAATAGAAAGTTTTTTAGAAAAAGAAATCAAGACTATCATTAATCCCAAGAAATAATACTCTAAATCACTATTGATTAGGGAAATGAAAATTTAATTTTGAAATATCATCTCATAACAATTACGGCCAATATGGCAGAAAAAGGAAAATGTTAATTGTTAGAGAAAATATAGGAAAATTGGGATAGTAATGCACTGTTGGTGGAGTTGTGAACATTATTGAGGAAAACAATTTGGAATGATGCCTAAGGGACTATAAAACTATATACCCTTTGACTCAATAATATTGCTACTTAGGACTGTATCTCAGAGAGAACAAAGAAAAGGAAAAATGACTTATTTGCAAGAAACAAATTATGGTGGCAAAGAATTGGATATTAGCCATCAGTTGGAAAATGGCTGAGTAACTTGTGGTACGTGATTTCTATGAAATACCATTATGCAATAAGAAATGACAAGCATGTCATTTTCTTTCTCCGAAAGACTTATACTAACTGATGCAAATTGAAATGAACAGAACCAGGAACATTGTATGTAGCAACAGAAATATTGTAATAAAGATCAATTATTAAAGATTTTGTTATTTTAATCAAGAAAATGATGGAAGTAAGCTCAAGAACTATGAACATAAAGTGCTATCTGTTTCCAGGTAGAACACTGATTAATTCTGAGCAAAGAAATATACTTTTTTTTTACATTATTTTTGGGGATTTTGTCCAAGTGCATTCTTCTGCAGTATGACTAATTTGGAAATATGTTTTACATGTATCATCAATATCATGTTTCTTGAGATTTCATTGGGTGGCATGGGGTAGCAGAGAGGGAAAGAATTTGGAACTCAATTTGGAAATTAATGCTAATTTTTCCATGTAATTGGGAAAGATTTAAAATACAATAAAATATATTAAAATAAATGAAAGATGTTTTTAAAGTTGTTTTGGCAAGCCAATGGGTTGCTAACCATGGATATCTCATGATGGTGATGGTTCATGCTTAGGTGAGATGTCCTTAGAGGCTTAATCCAATGGAAGAGAGTTCACTGAGGACAACTTAATCCCCATATCATTTTACCAGACAGACACAGAACACATTAAAATCATGTTAGTAACTCTCAATTATAGATGCCATGATTTACTTGTTTGAACTGATAAATGCTCATGGTAATTATATGTACACAAGTACAAGATGTGAGAACCCTGATGTAGATTTATCAAGACTGAAGGTGGCTAGTCCTTGGATGATAACATTTGTTCAAATCATATGAATTCCTCACAAAAGTAAAAAGAAAAACCTTATGGAAAAATTCACCTTAGTTTAGGGAAAAAAAATCACAGGAGATTCATAGTCTCTAATCTAAAAACATGATTACCTATCACTCTTTAGGAAAGAGTGCACAAGGAATGGAACTGATGTGGATTCCTCAAGTAAAGACATAGTGATGCCATTTTGGTTTTCTTTGATGAAAAAGGACAAGAACAATCAAAACTATGCTTGTAAATTAATATTAAGAGGTAAAAGATGGGGCGGCTAGGTGGCGTAGTGGATAAAGAACCAGCCTTGGAGTCAGGAGTACCTGGTTTCAAATCTGGTCTCAGACACTTAATAATTACCTAGCTGTGTAGCCTTGGGCAAGCCACTTAACCCCATTTGCCTTGCAAAAACCTAAAAAAAAAGAGGTAAAAGAAGTATTCCTTAGCCATGATACAAAGATATTCAGAAATTCTTCTTCTTAGGCCTCACTATAGCAAATAGATTCTCAAAAACTATGCTAGAAGACTATAAACAAGTAAGTTTTATACATATATAAATTCAAGTAGGAGGAGTTTCCTAACAATAATAATATACTCATCCCAACAGTGACAATAAAAGGGATTGTATTATTAAAGTTTCTATCTGAACCTCATAAAAAAGAAAACAGTGATAACAGCACACATTTTTATAACCATAAAAGCAGAGGAATAATGTTGGAATCTATATCTTCAAAAATCCATAATATCAATGAGATTTAGGATTCATATATCTAAGGAAGCCATTTAAAGAAAAACTCTCTCTCTTTCATATACACACATACATGAAGGCAAGAATTGATATTTGTCCTGAGGGTATATGATAAAACTAATATAAAAACTTAAATAAATACTTTTGGAATAAACAGATATGACTTTACCAGGAAAAAATAAAGAAAATTTTACTTTGCCATATGAAAATGAGGAAAGACAAGAAGTGTATATCAGTAGGATTGTTGTCTATAACAGAAAGTGGATTGTCTCCATATGGAGTCTATGAAATGGCTTAAATCCAAGAAGAGAATCCAACAGCCCTCCCTGAGTAATATCACATGATCTTAGTCAATATTTTGTTGACAAAGAAGTATCAGCAAAAATGAATGTCAGGCAGATTTATTTATGGAAGAAGAGAAGTTTTGGATGACCATCCAGGATCAAGACATTGCCCTCAAAACTGCAAATAATTTATCTATAGAAGCCTAGACATTGATTGATGAAGATTATGTAAAAGAATTTTAGAAACTTTGCAAAATATCAATGGAAGGTCCAAAATTTAGCACCTAACAAAGGATAGAAAAAGTAGCCAGGTGACATGAATCATACTACAGAAGCTTGCAGAATTTTAATATTTAGCAGGCAACAAATCTGCAAAGTAGAAATACAATACTCAAAATATCCTGGAGAATTCAGTTAATAGACTGAACCAATATATCATTATATTGTTTGTCCACAATTACTTACATTTACTGTAATAATTTTAAGATGTCTTTTTAATAAAAACAAGTATTACAAATACCATTAATTTTCAAAACAAGTGGGATAATAACACTTTCAAAATATAGATATCTACATTCCCCAATTAATAAATGGTCAAAGGAAATGACCAAGCAGTTTTCTAAAGAAAAAAAATCTATTTCTAGTGCTCTTATCTAAAAATGCTCTAAATTCTGTTGATATTCAATGCAAATACTGATATGAAATGCAAATAATATGATATTAAAGGAAAATCACAAATGTTAAAGGAGATGTGAGAAAACTGGGACACTAAAGCACTGTTGGGGGAATTAGGAAATGATCCTCCCATTCTGGAAAGCAATTTGGAACTATGCCAAAACAGCTATATGTATAGTTTTATAGCTATGTGTGTGTGTGTATGTGTGTGTGTACAAATATATATATATATATATATATATATATACATATATATATATATATGTACACACACATATATATGTACATACACATACATACACCAACATATATATATATATATATATATATATATATATATATAAACCTATATATAAATATATATATATATATATATATTAAAACAAAGTTGGACAAAAACATAAAAATATTTAGAGATGCTCTTTTTGTGTTGGCAAAGAATTGGAAATTGAGGGGATGACTGAAATAATTGTGGTATATTTTTATGGAATGCTATTTTCAAAAAGAAATGATCAGGTTGCTTTTAAAAAAGCTGGAAAGACAACCAGACCTGATGCAAAGTGAAATAAGAAGAACCAGGAAAATATTAAAGAAAGTAGCATCTATGAGGTTTTTTAAATGATGAGGTGAATGTTTTACCTATTTTCAGCAATATAGTGATTGAAGACAATTCTGAAGAACTTGTAATGAAAAATGGCAACTGTCTCCAGAGAAAGAATAAGTGGAATTCTAATGCAGGTCAACACAATATTTTTTCACTTTATTTTTGGGGGGATTTTTGCTTTTGGTGACTGGGCGGGGGTCTGTTTTCTTTCATAACATGATTAATATGGAATTACGATGTACATGACTACACATATAGTCAAATTGTTTGCCTTTTCAATGAGAGGAAGAGGGAAAGAGTGAGGGAATTCAGATCTTGGATTTTTAAATAATTTAAAATATATTTTCATGTACTATATTTTTAAAGAAGAAAAAGTCATGGAAGAATCAAAACATGTGGGAAAAGGATAAAATGCCAGCCATCCAATTACTAGAGTACTGAAAATATTTTTTAGAGAGAATACAGAATATTGAACTTATATCTAAATACTTTTATTCATTTATAAGAATGGAATCATTTTTTCAGAGCAGTAACATACATAATGTTAAATGAAAGAGAATAATAACAGGATAGTGATTAGTCCAACAATAGCATCACAAAGAAATATCGTGCAACTTCATATATATGGATGTCAACTTTTATAATTCCCCTAAAGCATACCAAATAGCTTCATTTCTCAAAACCCTTCTCCAATACTATTAAACTATCAATTGTATCCAATAAGTGAAAAAGTAAAAATGAATTGCTTTGTGAATAAATCTGTAGGTCTAATGGAATAATTTCATGAAGACAAGACATAAATATGTATTTCTTCCCAATACAAGATAAACTAAGCTTAAGAGTATTGAGGTAAATGCTATAACAGTGTTTGTCCCATTGGAAGGAAGTATTTAGAACAATTAATGCTTTTACAATACAAGGATTAAAACAGAGTTTGGAGAAAACAAGATTGACAATGAATTTAGAAAGAATCTAATGAAATACTCTGAAAGGGGAAAAGTACAATAGTAACTATACATAGGACAAATTACTATAAAGTAACTTTGGAAAAATGAACATTTCTTCCCCTTCATCAAAAATAAGGGAGAAATGATAGCATTTTCTTAGGCCCCATAAATATGTTAAAATCACTTAGAGTACATCTGATGGGGAATAGAAATAGGCAACACTTCTACAAGCTAAAGTAAAGGTTAAAATTATGATCATTTCATTAGTCTAATTGAATGTTCCTGATTAAATTTCAGATAGAACCAATGAAAAACTTAAGATCCAAGAATATAATCAGAACCCCTTTAATGAATAACATCTAGATAAAATCCGCTCCCTCTCTCTTTCTCTCTCTCTGACACATACACACACAAACACACACAAACATACATACATACATACATACATACATACATATAAATATTAATTCAATCCTCACAACTCTAGATGTATGCTCTTGTTATTCCCATTACAGCTGAAACAAGGTAACATAACTAGTAAGTAACAGATGCAGATTTTGAACTCATTTTTTCCGATTCTAAATCCATACTCTATTCACTTGTTTAATTTAAATTAAGAATAATTTAAATAATAATGATCTTTCATATATCCCTAACTCCGAAACTATTTAGAATGAAAAGTTCTCCAAATACATACAGTAGGAAAAAAATTCAATTTTTGTTAGAAAAGGAAGAATATATATCATTTTCCCAGTCCTCTTTGCTACTAGAAATAGTTTCATTAATCATATAAGAAGATGCATTTATAACTCATGATTTTTATGAAATTCTAATAAATAATCATTTTAACTACCTGAAAAAAGTTCAAATATGAAATATAAAATGATTATATTTAGCTTATTACTATCTCTATCATCTATTTCTCCTTTTTTTTCTTTCTGTCAATCCATCCATCCATCCATCCATCCACCTCATTATATGTCCATTTTTATGCAAAATCAACAAAATATAAGATTGGAAGAATAAACATAACATCAAAAATTAACATTTATCAAAGCTTCAGATTTGTAAAGCACTTATTTTCAAATTCTTTTATTTGATTCTCACAATAGTAATATGAGGCAAATGTTAATTTTTAAATGAAGAAAGTAAGTTCCTCAGAGGTCAAATGCTTTGCTCAGGTCCCAAAACCAGAAAGTATTATCCATAAATTTGGAAGCCAACTTTTCTTGATTCCCAGATAAGAGCCCTATTACCAGTCTCAAGAGATTGTCTCATTACCTTCTGAATAAGAGTCTTTCTTAATTCAAAGCAGCACATCACCAGAAGACAGAGGACTACCTGATCCATTATTTTGGTCACTACAATTCATGGAACAGCTTCCTAATATGTGGAAACCTATAATTTGAATCCTGGGAAAGAACCGCAACTCTGATTAAGTCACAGACTTTTAGAAATATTGGTATTATATCAAGTATTCCAGGTAACCATTCTAAACAAAGTAACAAATTAAAAAAAACTAATTAAAATTAAAATATAACTAAACACTATCCTTTTTTTTTTATAAATGCAGCAATAAAACTCCTGCTTGATTGGACATAATTTGTTTCTACTCAGGCACTTCTTTGTGATCTAATTGACATTTGGGATGTTGTGAAAAGTTGGATATGTTATTCTTCCTTCTTTGAAATTCATTTATTTAATTGTTGATCTCTAGTTTTGCTCCATATGACAGGTCCTGCATAAGATAATCCCTTTTCTTCATTTTTACAGTATTACTCCTGGTCTTGTAGAAACAAAGGACTGATTCAAGGAGATAGTGATAAGTCTTAGACAGATTCAGGGGAGATGCAATAGCAAGGCTTAAAAAATTAATAACCCCTTTTCTATTTGAAGTTTGATAAAATGGTTTCCCACCCAATAGATGAGTCACTGCTGAGTAGAAATTGAGCCCTGCCTCCTTTACTACATGATTATGAAAAATGGAATGTCTCCTAACTGAACACCATGAAAACAAAGCCCTGACTTAAAATCAAAATCTATGACTGCATTTTTTCATATAAAGAAGATTTGTTTAGCAAATATTGTAATCCTCATAAAGATTTTTTTTTGAAAATTTCCCCTCTTTCTAAATAACAGTACCAACTGAAGCAAATCCAGAGATAGGAAATGTCTATGGAGGGGAGATCATTATTTACTTTTTCAATGTGATTCTGTAAAGTGATTCTTTGGATGATATTCAAAAGATACAATGTGACAAATGCCAATTTAGAAATGATTTTTGCAATCAAAAATGCATCTGAGGAAATAGTCTGGCTGAGGTATTATATATGCCCATCCTATTGATGACTCTTTCCTTTGTAACAGTGAATTTACTGGATAGCTCATCAACAAGTACTGTTAGACTCATAAAGAAAAGGTAAATTACTACATATATATATATATATATATATGTACATATATATATATATATATATGAGATGGAATGGATTTATTTTACATAGAAATTAAAATTTTAAAATGACAGCACCTTACAGAATTTGCTCAATTGAAATGAATAGAATTCATGTGAAATGAAGTTAAATATAGAACACATACAAAATGAATAATAAATAATTTTAGGGGATAGAATAGCTTCATTTAGGATACAAACCTTGAATAGAGTGTTGAATGATGTCAATGATTCCATTAAATAAAAGGGACGAGAAAGTACACAGTAGATAAGGAAAACCATATGCACAAAGCCATGGAAACAGGAGATAGAATGATCTGTACTGGGGACAGTAACTAGTCCAAATGTGCTATGACATCAAGGGCATGAGAGACAATTGTGTGAAATTAATCTGGAAGTATCATCTGGAGGGAGATATTAATTGTCTTGAAATGTTAGAGAAATTTGAGTTTTATACTAGAATTAATGGGTAGTATTTAAATCATTTAATGTTTTGATTTGGGAAGGAAGCTGATAAGATTTTTGCATTGAGAATAGTATTGTGACAAACTGTGAAAGTGAGAACAGAATAACTAGGGAAAAGTCTATCAACCAGATGGCATTGCAGTAGACCAGGAGGAAGGCACTGGGTTAGTGAATTAGGGTGGTATCGATTTAGAAAAAGAAGACAGAATGGTTGACAAAATACTTGTAGTTTATCCTTCATTCTGAAAGAAGACAATGACATCAGGGAGGTGATGCCATGACAAGCACATGAATTGGATTTGATTGGGTATGTGTGTGTGGGGGGGGTGGCTGTACTAAGTCTCCAGCCATCTGGTGGGCCTCTCAGTCATTTGAGTCCAGTAGCCAGATATGGATCAGGATGACTGGAGATGAGCCCTGGATATGAGGAAATCAGGGTTAAGTGACTTGTCCAAGGTCAAAGTTGAACTCAGGTTCTCCTGATTCCAGGGTCAGTGATCTCTCTATCACACCACCTAGCTTCCCTGAAAGAAAACTTATATAGTGGTTGAATTGGCAAGTCTTGGTAATTGATACAGAATGATGGGAGAAAAGAATCAAGGTTGAGGGTGGTTCTGGTTTTATAAACTTGGGTTATTAGAAAGGTGGCAATTTCCTAAATAGAAAAAGATGTTGAGAAGAAGTGTTGGTTTGGTGAGAAATAAGGGATTAACTTTGGTTATATGGATCTTGAGATTCCTACAAAATATCTAGCAAGCAGTTGGAGCTTCAGGCATGGAGATCTGGAGTAAGATGAAGACTAAATATAGATTTTAGTATTTACTGTTAGCAACTGAACTAATGGGAATGAATGATTCCACCAAAAGAAAAGGGGAGAACCCAAGTCATAGACCTAGACACAGCCACTGATTGTACACAAAAAGTGGATTGTGAGATAATGTGGTTCTTCTTTTCTAAGATAATGGTACAAATAAAAAATAATAAGATATGACTACAAATTGGGATAGAAGAAATACAACTGAAACAGAGTGGAGAGAGAACCAGAAGATTTAGAGAAGCTTTGGTTAGAAGTGCAAGAATTGCTGTTAATCCTTGAAGAATGAAAAGACAGAGAGTTTAATGTCTAAAGTTTCATTTTATGGAAATTGTATAAAATGAATACATATCTTTCTCCTACAAATAAGCCACTTGTTAGGTGTGATATTCTGTTTACAGTGTGCTTTTTAACCACTAGATGGCAGAGAGTTGTATTTTGTAATTCTTAAAACCTCAAGAATCATAGAGTTTCCAGGCAACATGAAAGTTGCTACAAATAGAATGCTACTTAAGCAAGTCCATAAAATGCCATTATAAAATATGCTTGATAGAAAGAAAACATGATCAGAATAATTATGTTTCCTGCAGTTCTCCAAACTTTATCAATAACGAAGTATTCAGCTGTATATGGCTGGGGGAAGGGATGGGTGAATGAGTCTGACTGTGTTTTATATTTTTTATCTAGTCTAGTTTCACACTTTTGTTGAAAACTAATACATCTCTTCCTTTGCACTCGCATCTAAACTAGACTAATTTAAAAATTGGGCTTAATTTCCTCATTTACAAAATAATAAACTTGATCTAAATAAGGATTAAGATTTCTTTAAATTTTGAATCAATGATTCTATCATTCCATGACCATGACTTGCCTACTTGTCTATTTTGTCTAATTGGGAAAATGTTATGGCAAAAAATAGAAATACCCTTTTAAGATCATAAAATAAGAGGTCCATATATTTAAAATTCAAATGTATATCAAAAGTTACCTAATCCAACCCATTATTTTTACAGATGAAGAAACTGAGGTTCAGGGAGAAATAGTGGCTTGACCATAGTCAAAACATGCAAGAGGCAGGTCTTCAAACTCCAGAACACTGTACTGTACTACTTCCTATTTTCTAAGTTTGAATGGTAGGATTGCTACATGATTTTGAGAGACCTGATTTTGCTTAGAAACCCCAGTTCCTTATGGAAGCCAGAAGAAAAATTAGCAGACAAGAACAAATTTCTGCTTTTATAAAAAAAAATTCCACAGGACATAAAACAAAAATATTCTCCCAATAGCAAAGTATTCATAATAGTCAATTTTATTTGAGATAAACCAAACAAGAAACAATGTAGGTGGCAATCAATTGGGGAAATCCTGGGGAAATTATGGCATATGAATGAAACAGAAAATTACTGCACTTGAGGAAATGAGGAATATGAGTAAGTCAACATAAGACATAGGAACTGAAAAAAACCAGAAGAATAACATAGTTGATAGCTTTAAGAATTTAAATGAAAAGGGGCAGCTAGGTGGTCCAGTGGATAAAGCACCGGCCCTGGAGTCAGGAGTACCTGGGTTCAAATCCTGTCTCAGACACTTAATAATTACCTAGATGTGGGGCCTTGGGCAAGCCACTTAACCCCATTTGCCTTGCAAAAACCTAAAAAAAAAGAATTTAAATGAAAACATCTTTGAAAAATAACTGAGTCTTGATTCAAGGCAATACTGAGTCTATAAATTAAAGAATGATACAAGTTTCTTCATTTTATCAGTTAAATGGGGAAGAGTAGTCATTAAATGTTGTTATCAGTCATGGTTGCTGTGACATTCGGTTATGTTTATTTATTTTTAATTGTGTAAAGGAGAGTAAAAATGTATTGGGGGTTATAAGCTTCCTGTGGTATAAAAAACATGAATAATTATGTAAAGCATATAATAATATAAAGCATAATTTTAAAAACAATAGAACTTAAACAGAAATAGTAAATTGAATTTTCTAGATGATTCTCAAAGGCATATATCATGGGGACTATTAGCAAGGTAATATTACTTGGATTTGTAATGGACAAAACAAATCTGGAAATCTTTATCTCATAAAGAATGACAGTCTCAACCCTCTTTCTGAATTTTTTTGTTTTTTGAATTTTACAATGTTTCCCCATCTCACTTCCCTCCCTCAACCTCCCCCCCACCACACAAGGCAGTCTGATAGTCTTTACATTTCTCCATGTAATATATTGATCAAAATTGAATGTGTAGAGAGAGACATCATATACTTAAGGAAAAAATAAAATATAAGAGATAGCAAAATTACATGAGCTAACTTTTTTTTTAGGTTTTTGCAACCAAGACCACACAGCTAGGTAATTATTAAGTGTCTGACACCAGATTTGAACCCAGGTACTCCTGACTCCAAGGCCGGTGCTTTATCCACTGCACCACCTAGCCACCCCAAGATAACTTTTTAAAAATTAAAGGTAATAGTCTTTGGTCTTTGTTTAAACTCTACAATTCTTTCTTTAGATACAGATGGTACCTGATTGTTGCACTGCTGAAATGAGCAAGTTCATTAAGACTGGTTGGTCATCATCCCTATGCTGCTGTTATGGTGTACAATGTTCTACTGGTTCTGTTCATCTCGCTCAGCATCAGTACATGAAAATCCTTCCAGACTTCTCTGAATTCCCATCCCTCCTGGTTTGAAATAGTATAAGTGTTCCATAACATACATATACCACAATTTATTCAGCCATTTCCCAGCTGATGGACTATCCCTCAATTTCCAATTCTTTGCCACCACAGAGCTGCTTTGAATATTTTTGTACAAATGGTGTTTTTATCCTATTTTATGATCTTTTCAGGGTAAAGACCCAGTATTTGTAATGCTGTATCCAAGGGTATGAACATTTTTATTTTTTTTAAATTTTAAGGCAATAGGGTTAAATGACTTGCCCAAGGTCACACAGGTAGGCAAGTATAAAGTTCCTCAGGCCACATTTGAACTCAGGTCCTCCTGACTCCGGGGTCAGTTTTCTATCTATTATGCCACCTAGCTGCCTCTGGTATGAACATTTTTATTGCTCCTTGGGTGGAATTCCAAATTGCTCTCCAGAAAGGTTGGATGAGTTCACAGCTCCACCAACAATGTATTAGTGTCTCAGATTTACTATATCCTTTCCAACATTGGTCATTGTCTTTTCTTGTCATATTGGCCAGTCTGAAAGATGTGAGGTGTTACTTCAGAGATGCTTTAATTTTTCAGGTGAATATGGACAGCTTTGATTTCCTCATCTGTAAATTGCCTCTGCATTTCCTTTGGCCATTTGTCAATTGGGGAATGACTAGTTTGTCTTCTTTATATAAATTTGACTCAGTTTTCTATTTATTTTAGAAATGAGTCTTTTGTCAGAAATATTAGTTGTAAAAATTGTTTCCCAACTTAATACATTTCTTTTGATCTTGGTTACTCTGGTTTTGTTTGTGCAAAAGCTTTGTAATTTAATGAAATCAAAATTATCTTGTTAGTTTTTAATGATATTCTCTATCTCTTCCTAAGTCATAAACTACTTCCCTTTCCATAGATCTGACAGGTACTCTATTCCTTGATATCCTAAGTTTGCTTATAATATTGTCTTTTATGTCTAAATCCTATAACCATTCTGATCTTTTCTTGGTATAAGGTGTGAGGTGTTAGTCTAATCCAAGTTGGTCTAATCTGAGTCATACTACATTTCCATTTTCCCAACAGTTTTAATAAAGGGGAGAGTTTTTATCCCAGAAGCTGGACTCTTTGGCTTTATCAAACAGCAGATTAAGATAATCATTTCCTGCTATCTGTTTTGCACCTAGTATATTCTACTGATCCAACTCTCTATTTCTTAGCCAGTACCAGGCAGTTTTGATGATGAATGCTTTATAATTTTAGATCTGGTAAGGCTAAGCCACCTTGCTTTGCATTTTTTTTCCATTAAATCCCTTAATATTCTTGACTTTTTATTTCTCCATAGGAATTTACTTACACTTTTTTTCTAGTTCATTAAAGTTAATTTTTGGAAGTATAATTGGTAAAAAACAAAATGAGTTTAATTTAGCATAATTTAGGTAGAATTGCCATTTTTATTATATTAGCTTGGCCTATCCATGAGCAATTGATATTTGCCCAGTTATTTAAATCTTATTTTATTTGTGTGAGAATTGATTTAGAGTTGTTTTCATAGAATTTTTGAGTCTGCCTTAGAAGGTAGACTCCCAAGTATTTTATATTGTCTGTACTTATTTTAAATGGAATTTCTCTTTCTAGCTTGATAGTAATATATAGAAATGCTGAAGATTTATGAGGGTTTATTTTATATCCTGCAACTTTGCTATACTTGCTAACTGTTTCTATTAGTTTTTAGATGATTTTTTTAGGATTCTTTGGGTATAGCATCATGTCATCTGCAAAGAGTAAGAGTATTGTTTCTTCCTTCCCAATTCTAATTCCTTCAATTTCTTTTTCTTCTCGTATTGCTGAAGCTAACATTTCTAACACAATTTTGAATAGTAGTGGTGATAACAGGCATACTTATTTCACCCCCCGATCTTATTGGGAATGCCTTTGGCTTATCCCCATTGCACATAATGTTTGTTGATGGTTTCAGATATATACTGCTAATAATTCTTCTTTTTGCAAGGCAAATGGGGTTAAGTGGCTTGCCCAAGGCCACACAGCTAGGTAATTATTAAGTGTCTGAGACCGGATTTGAACCCAGGTACTACTGACTCCAAGGCCGGTGCTTTATCCACTGTGCCACCTAGCTGCCCCTACTGCTAATAATTCTAACGAACTATCCATTTATTCCTACATTTTCCAGTGTTTTTAGTAGGAATGGTGCTGTATTTTGCCAAAGGCTTTTTCAGTATCGAGATAATAATATGATTTCATATGGGTTTGTTATTGATATAGTTAATTAAACTAATATTTTCCTAATATTGAACCAACCTTGCATTCCTGGGATAAATCCTTCTTGGCTTGGTAACTTACTGTAATAGCTTTGTTAAGATTTTATTTAAGATTTTTACATCTATATTTATCAGAGAGATAGGTCTGTAATTTTCTTTCTCTGTTTTGACTCTTCCTGGTTTAGGTATCAGCACCATATTGTCATGATAGAAAGAGTTAGGTAGATTCAGTTTTCACCTATTTTTACAAAGAGTTTATATAGAACTGGAACTAGTTGTTCCCTTAAACATTTGATAAGATTCACTTGTGAATCCATCTGGTTCTGGAGATTTTTCTTAGGGAGTTCAATAACAGCTTGATAAATGTCTTTTTCTGAGATAGGGTTATTTAGGTATTTAATTTCCTCTTCATTTAACCTGGGCAACTTATATTTTTGTAAATATTCATCCATTTTGCTTAGATTATAAAATTTATTGGAATACAGTTGGGCAAAATAATTCTGAATCATTACTTTAATTTCCTCCTCATTGATGTTCACCTTTTTTATTTATCATATTTATTTATCAATTTGATTTTTCATTTTTAATCAAATTAACTAGAGATTTATCAATTTTATTGTTTCATTCATAATAGCAACTTGGTTTTATTAGTTCAATAGTTTTGCTTGCTTTCAAATTTCTTAATTTCTCCTTTAACTTTAGAATTTCTAATTTGATATTTAATTGGGGATTTTTTAATTTGTTTTTTCTCTTTTTCTAGTTGCATGCTTAGCTCATTGATTTCCTTTTTAATTTATTCATGTAAGCATGTAAAGATATAATATATCCCCTGACAACTGCCCTGGTTATATCCCATAAGTTTTGATATATTTTCTCATTGTTTCTGAATAGCACCTCCTTCAATGTGTTTGCCCCCCTTATATCCAACCACCTCCACTTTCTTTCCCCTTTCCCTCTGCCCCTTCTTCCTTCCTTCCCTTCCTTCTATTAGTTCCTTTTTTCCTCTCCCCTCCCCTTTTTCTCTTTTAATACTTGAAAGGTAAGATAAGCTTCTTAAGTGTGTGTGTGTGTATGTTAACTTTGAACCAAATCTGATCAGAGTAAGATTCTGGTTCTCACCTCCTCCTTTCTTCCCCTTTATTGAAATAGGTCTGTTGTACCTCTTTATATGATGTCATTTACCCCATTCAATCTCTTCTATCCTCCCCTCTCTTTAATGGTTTTTAAATATGGTTTTTAAATCATTCTATCAGAGTCACAGATAATTCATGAGTGTCCATTACTTCTGGTTAAGTACATTCTCTCTAATAGAGTTACAGTTCTCAGTCTTTCTCCCAGGTGGGGATATAGCCCATTTCATCTTATTGGACAGCAGGTTTTTTTCCTTTACCCTTTTTTAAAACCTTTCATCTGTCTATTGATTTTGATGCCTAAATTTTCTATTTATCTCTGGTCTTTTTCATCAGGAAAAGGTAGAAGTCTCCTATTTTGTTAAATGTCTATCTTTTCTCCTGGAAGAGAAGGTTAAAGTTTTGACAGATAGCCAGATAGTGAATTCTTGGCTGTGTTCCAAGCTCCCTTGCTCTTTGGAATATCATATTCCAGGCCCTTTGATCATTTAATGTTGATATAACCAAGTCCTGTGTAATCCTTACTGTAGCTCCCTGGTATCTAAATTTTTTTTCTTTCCACCTGTTCGCAGGATTTTTTCTTTTATCTGTAAGCCTTTGAATTTGGCCACAATATTCCTTTTTTTTTCATTTTGGGATCCCTTTCTGGAGGAGATCAAGGTATTCTTTCAATAACTATTTTGCCCTCTGATTCCATGATATCAGGTCAATTTTCCATCACTAAATCCTGTAATATTGAGTCCAGGCTTTTTTTCTCCTCAATGCATGCACAAAACTGAATGATTCTTTAACTGTCTCTTCTGGATCTATTCTCAAGATCAGAGGTGTTGCTGATAAGGTATTTTGAATTTTCTCTTACTTTTTCCAGTTTTTGGTTTGTTTAGCAGATTCTTGTTGTCCCATGAAGTCATTAATTTTCACAGATTCTATTTTTTAAGAGAAGAATTTCGTTCATTTACCTTTTGCAACTCCTTTTCCAACTGATCAATTCTATTTTGAAGGAGTTTCCATTTGACCATTGAGTTCTTGAGAGAATAATTTCCTTTTTGTGTTTGTCCAATTGTGTTTTCCAATATTTTTTTTGTTGTGAGGTATTTTCTCTTGAGTTTCTTTTTCCAGTTTTTCCAATTGATTTTTAAACTCTTTCCTGATTTCTTCTAAGAAGTCTTTCTGGGCTGGAGACCAATTCAAATTCTCCTCAGAAGTTCTAGATCTGTTTGAGTCAGAGCCTTTACCTTCTAGGTAGTTTTCTATGGACACCCTCCCACCCTCTGCAGGCCTTTCTTCATTTTCCAAACATCTTGTGTTGGGGGAGGGGCTGGTTCACAGATCTTTGGTGTTGAAATTCCTATTGCCTTTTCTCACTGGGTTAGTAACTCCAAGTGGACCAGGCAGTAAGGGCTGCTGGTTTCTTTCTCTGGAATATCTGTGACCTTGATTTTAGGCCTGGAGGGGGTGGGTGGTACTACTGTATACTATTATCCTTAAACAATGTGGCCTGTGCCCAGATGAAGGAGCTTTGCTGCCCATACCTGAGTATGGGGGGTGGGGGTGAGAGGCTCTGTTACTGTGTTTGTTTTGGGGAGATGGCTCAGCTGAAAGTATGGAACCCATGGCCCTGGTCCACTGGATCAGCCTCGCTGAGTGGATTGAAGTCCAGCAGCACTCTGCAACTCTCTGTGCTGGAGCTCTCCATCCAGGCCCAGTGGAGCAACCCCGTTCCACCTCCTTACATAGCCAGAGTCTCTGCAGCTGATTTTAGATTGATCCTTGGGCTTCACCTTGTCATCCCTGCACTGGCTCTCTGCTTTTTGCCCCCAGTTCACCCAAGATCCCTGGAGACAGACCTCTTGGTAGATGTTCTTCTCCTACCTTCTTTTTCTGAGTTTTGTCAATCGAATCTCTATTAAGAGGTTTGTTTCATATTAGTTCTGAGGGAAAGCCAGAAGACCTTAGTACAGTGCCTGTCTTTTCTCCACCATCCTGGCTAGAAGTCCCATGGTCTCATCTTATTTGGGTAAACCCAAAGAACTCAACAACTTGCTTCAATCATTATGTGCTCTTAGTTTCATAATGACATCAAGTAAATTAAAGAAACAAATACACTAAATAAGTATTTATTTATTGATTTAAAAATATTAAAAGTCCATAGTTTGAGTCTAAATTCAGTGAAATAGGATGGGAAATAGAATGAATGAATGGATGGTTGTATCAACCTTCACTAAAATTTACAAACTTAGTGCTGTCTGTAGAAATGAGACATTAAGTGACTTTCCCAAGGTCATAAAGCTTGTAGTATATGTTAGAAATATGAGTTGAATCCAAATTTTTCTAGCTAAAATGACTCTAAGTACAATAGTCTTCTAACTCTGCAACACTGCTTCTCATGTCTCTAATACAGATGTTCAAAGAAATCCCAATGATAGAACCCGCCTTTTCTATTCTAGGATCAAAATCTCAGCTTTCTGCCATTAAATGAATGGAACCAAATTAACTGAAATGATCTTAGCTGTAGCTGAGCACAATTTAACCTTTTCCATACCCCTTTGGAATTAGGTTTCCCCACTCTTCCCACCATTAGTCCTTAGAGACCTTGAAAATCTGGTTATCCCTTGGGGGCCTATGCCTTTACCTCCAAATCAGGTCCTTTTCTTTTACCTTGTCTTTTCAACTTCCTTTTGTGTGTTATCTTCCTCCTATTACATTATAAGCTCCTTGGCAACATGCACGACTTTTCTGGTTTGCATTTATATCCTCTGCCCTTAACACAATGCCAGTAGATATTAGTCACTTAACATTTGCTTACTGACTTGACTGACTGAGAAGCAGGATATTAAACTCAACTAGCATGTCTTGAAGTAGGTTGTCATTTAATCCTGACTGCCTTGCATGTCAGATAGCTCTGGAAGAGACAAGTGACTCAACACAGCTTCCCCCCTTACTCTCCATTCAAAATCAATTCATGGGCTTGTCATGGCATCACCTTTGTGATGTCATGATTTTCTTCAAGAATGAAGGACAAACATCATCAACTAGCTTCAGAGCACAACACTGATCAAACTAAACTATCTCACCAAGTTTTTAGCTGAAGAACCTATTTCAGGAAAAAAGTCAGTGACCATATTCTTTTGGAAGAAAGGAGCAATTAGCTTTCCTCTATTAAGTAGAAAAAGAAGACACATGATCTCAAGGAAAGAGTATAGGGATGTTTCAGAGAAATGTGAAAATAACTTAACAGATAAACTTGAAGAGAGAAGAAACAGGAGAACCATTTGCTTTACAACATTCTAAAGAAAAACAAATTATTTAGACTTCAAAACCTCAATTAATGAAATGATCTGTGATGACTGTAGAGGATGGAAGATGACAAGAGAGGTGACAGATTCATAGTGCCCACTGAGGACATAGCTAGAAATGGGTTTTGAAGGAATGTGCATAGTTTTATACTACTTGTTTTGCATATTTTACAAAAGTATTGTTTAAGATGAAATGCCTTTTCCCTTCATTCCAGAATGAATCCAAGTCAGCATAATTAATAATGTATTTTTCTCTCTCTTTCTCTCTCTCTTTATATATATTATATATATATATATATATATATTAGATGGATAGATAGATATAAATTGATTTATAAATAGATACAGTTATATAAACATATACTGGTGTTACAAAGTTTCATTTTTATCCTTATTTTGTATGTAGAAGCCTAAGTAAAAAGGATAAGATTCTAAAATCTAGGTTATGCTTCAATTCAAAATAATTATTTCCAAATATATAGTGTCCTGCTTGCAAACTTTTATCAAAGACCTAAAGAACTGTTTAAAGTCCTACATTCTGAAAAAAATCAATGAGGATTTATGGATTGATTCAATAATGACATACATATTCATATTGAGGGATGATGGAAAAATATTTCATTTAAAATATCAGAAGAAATGTCATTGCTTCATACCTACTTTCCTTTGTGCTGATGCAAAAGAGATATCTTGGAAATTTAAAGAATTATATCTGAGACAATTTCTCATGTTTAAATGATCTCATCTAACTAAATGACTTATTATCGCTTTATATTTGGCAAGGAAGTCTCTCTAGATAAATAATTATAAAGAAGTCTGTTCCATTGACAAATCTGATGAATTGATAAATTTTGCCAATTAAATGACTCATCATTTTATGATTGATGAAAGACACAAGTACCATAATTAATAACAAACATTGCTCTATAAAATGATAGGAAAGTTTGGCACATTGAATTCTCAGATTGATCATTCAACATTTCCAATCTTTATTTATAAAGATTCAGCACTGCAGTAGCACTGAACTATCACTGTCTCCTAAATATCTTAACCCTTTGTCCATACTTTTTTGCCTAATCTGGGGGAAACTAATCACTGAGATGATACTAACTGTTTTGTGCCATATATAGTTCAAGGAGTTAAGGATAAAAACACAAAAGGGAAATGGTCCCTACTCTGAAAAACACATTTTATTCTGCAGAAAAATTTACTCAGATAGAGGCACATATAATATATATTCTAGGTGATTGAGTTGGAGGTGACTAGCATCAGGGTGATAGAGGAAAAGCTTCATCACTATGATGGAATACAACTATGATGTAAGAAATGTGGTCCAGCAGTACAATGATCAAATCTAATTCAAAAAAAAACATGTAAAGGAAAATACTATTTATATCCAGAGAAAGAAATGACAAATGGAAATAGGTATCAAATGATATTAAGTATACATACACACACACACTTGTGTTTAAAGGTAGCTATCTCTAGGTTAAGGGAGGGAAGAAATGTACATGATAGCTATGAAATATTTAAAAGGAATGACAAGTTGTACATAATTGATTTGCAGTTCGTGTGCAATCATTTTTTTTTTACTTTTACACTATTATAGGAAATTCTTCCCCCAAATTAAAAATTAATTTTTTAGGAAAGGAAAGATAAAAGAGTCTGAAAAGCAGATTCAATAGGGTTTTAAAGAAAACCAATGATTCTCAAAGGAAGATGTGAGGAATGTTATTTCTTACATGGAAGAAAGTCAGTCCAAAGGTAGCGAGACAGGAAATGGAGACTTAATAATGAGGAATAGTAAAAAGGCCAGTTTTCCACAGAAAATGGAAAGGTCTACTGGGGCTAGGCTGTGAAGGGTCAAGCAGAAGAGTTTCTATTTGATCTTAGAAATCTCAACTAAATGTCATGGTCAAATCTGTACTTTAAGAAAATTCCTATGGTAGTCATGTGGAGGATAGATAGAAATGGGATGAGACAAGGCAAGGAGACCATCTAAGAAACTCCCACCATCATCCATAGAAAAGGTGATGAGGGAGTGCAATGAGGTGTTAACTGTATGGGTAGAGAGGATTCTCTTCTAATGGAAAAGAGAGGATACAACGAACTATATACATAAACAGAACATTCATAGTATATGCAGTGTAAATAGAAGGGTCTAATACTGTGGAGCACTTCTTTCAGAAAGCAAAATTGGAGTTTAGTTTTGAATGAAGTCAGAAGCCAGAGTTGAGGAGGAAGAACATTATACACATTCAGAAGAAAGTGTGAAAAGTCACATTTTATAGGTAAGACTCTTGGTATAAATCATATATAAATGTGTATACACCACTTTGATGGATATAGATGCTCATGCTGACATAGGAATTTTCCTGCTAAATCATTTAATTGATAATAATCATTTTCTTCCCTCACACAATTATTTTCCTATCTTCTCTTGTTCTTAAGTCTCCTTGTTTATTTAACTGGTTTCAGTTTTTTCAAAAATATCTATAATAACCAAGGAAGTTAGGACCACTTTAACATATTACATGGATTGTTGTAAGCAATCATCCACTATCTCCCTACTTTTTTTCAGAAGTGGTGACAGCATAGATGTGGAGCATTATATATAATGTCTCATCTTTTTAAATTTGTTGATGAGTTTTGCTCATATTTTTCTCTTCCCTTTCTTTCTTTTTTCATTTTTTAAATTTAAGGCAACAAGGTTAAGTGACTTGCCCAAGGTCACACAGCCAGGTAATTATTAAGTGTCTGAAACCGGATTTGAACTCAGGTCCGCCTGATTCCAGGGCCAGTGCTCTGTCCACTGTGCCACCTAGCTGCACCTTTCCCCTTCTTTCATTAAAAAAATGGCCTCTATGATAAAGAATGCTCTCCATAAGGAATGGAGAGAGATATAGGGGACAACATAATATGTAAAAATAAAGGCAAATGTGTTTTGAAAAGACAATTTTCTTTTATTAAAAGATCTTATGATGTGTTATAAGTTTCCAGCTGACTGCTTTATTTATCCTCATATATATGAATTTTTGACATTAATTTTTATTGATATTTTATTTTTCCAAACATTGTATCAAAGTTTTTCAACATTCATTCAAATGCCTATGTATATTTTTAAGTTACAAAATTTCCTTCCTCTTTCCTTTCCCATTCCTCTCCCCTCAATGGTGAACAGTCAGGTTAATATTGTATAAACACAAATGTGTTAAACATGTTTATGGTTAATCATTTTTGATAAGAATTAGCATTAAAGGAAATTAATACATGAAAATTTTTTAAGTGATTATAGTGTTCATCAGATTCTGAATGATTTTTTTTTACTTTGATTTTTTTTACTTTGTTTTATTTTTTCTTCCTTTAGATGGGGATAGTATTGTCCAGTCATTCTGATACATTTGTTCTAGCTCTCTGAACTACTGAGAGGTATTAATTCCCTACATAGGAGAAATGTATAAGCATAAAAGGGAAATTTTATTTGGTCTCTTTTTTACTTTCACATGCTTGATGGTTTTGTTATTTCAATAATAAAGAATTCCCTCCACATGTTCACAACTCCCTCATAGCTTCTCATCCAAAAATCCTCCACAAAAGATCCATCTGACATGCCTGGAAAGGGGGATAATTTTTCTTATAGCTTAATATATCACACATAATGTGCCACTTAATCTAAATATTTGTTGTCTCTCTTTCTAGGTTAATGACCAGCACTTGACAAGATCAATGAGTATGTCCATTTTCCAAGGTGTCCTCCTCTGTTAATAACTAAAATCTCTTTCCTCATTCTTGTCAATATGAAAGTCTTAATTGAATGAAAAATTAACAATTCAGAACTGTCCACTAAGACAATACTTAGAAGATGATATATCAATAATTTGATGGCTTTAAGCAATCACTAAATGATAATTTGTCAAGAGTATCAATCATTTAAGTTAATCATTAGCCAATGCAAACTGGGCTTGATGGCTTCTGAGGGTGTAGATTATTAGGGAATAAACATTTAAATCCCCTATGTTATACCAGGCACTATGCTAAGTCCTTTACAAATTATTTTATTTGGATATAAGAACAAGGCACAAAATGTGGCTGACTACCTCGTATTTTTTTTCTTTTCTTCAATATTCAAATAAAGCACAGGGGTTCTTTAAGCTTATTATTACCATTTTCAAAAGTCTCATTAAATTAACAAATCCATTTTTGTTTCTCATTATTAACTTAATATCTTGCTTCTCGATTTCCACAAGATCAAATGGAACTGATAAGACTTAAGTCCTCCACTTCTAATGATTGTTCATCATTAGATTAAAATAGGTGGCTACTCCATATTATTATTCCATAATTGTCCCATAACGTCTCTCCTTGCCTTTCATACTTCTCTCTGAACCTGAAGGAATCTAAAATGATAGTACCTGCCCAGTGATTACTCTTTTCTGTTATAAATGATACCACATATCTAGAATTTGAGTTTACATCTTTATAATCATCACAGTAACAAACTATGGCTATATTTTTCACCTGAAATTCCATACTAACTTAGATCTTTAAAGAGGGGGACTTGTAGATCCTTTCCAGCACTAGTTTCAGCCAACTATTTGTTTACCAATATGTGGTCTCAAAGAAAGTAGTTTATAAAGACTAATTTTCCCACTCCATTTTTTTTATTAAAAATGTTTTAATCAATCATATAAATATGGACTTTGAAGTAATGAGAATATAAGTACATGAGAAAATATTAACATATAACTTTGGGACCAAATTTTCTTTTTGCAACAAAACATTCTAGGGATATTTCCCTGTTTTGTCTCTTCTATTTGATATATTGAAAAAGTGATTCTGAATTCATTCAGAATTTCTTCATCTCCAGCATAAATATGTGCAATGTCTATACTTGGTATGATACACCAATATTTCTAAATTTCATTTTTCTAATGAATTTATTTTACAAGTTTCCCTAGTGTCTATAAAAAAGAAATTTCCCAAATGCCATGAATTTGAAAATTTCCAGAAGTATATAAATAGATGCTTGGTGAAAATAAATCAATAATAAAATATTACTAGAGAAAACTAACTTGCAAAAAGTGACTTATAAGAAAAATGATTAGTCAAGGAGATGAGCTAATCACAGAGTGATTACATGTGAAAGATGATAGATGACAGACCTAATGAATTGTAAGTACTTAGGGAACATATATGTGTGTGTGTATGTGTGTGTGTGTGTGTGTGTGTGTAGTATATAAATATATATACCCAAAGTACATGTGAACATATTTACATATAGATAGATATGTATCTCTCTCTCTCTCTCTCTCCTCTCTCTAGAATATTGTATAGACTTCTAAAAATTTTTATGGTAAAACATGGATAAGCATAAAGTAAGATGACAATATATACACAAGATTATAACTAGTTAAGTTTTCATTTAAGAAAATCCTAGATATACTTATGTATTAAAGATTAAACTGCACTAAAGATATTTATTAAATTGCTGTCATGATATATCATGAGCGGATTAGTACCCAAATTATTTTGCAGCTTCAGAAATTAAAGTTATTTCATCACCATGAGAAGAGAATACAATGATAAATTCGTGATCTCAATAAGTGCCCCCACAACCAAAAATAAGTAAATAAATAATAATCATTTAAAATATTGAAGTCAGTATTACTATATAATCTTCTATTTTCATGATTCAACACTGTAGTGATGTTCACTTTACTGAATGAATTATAGAGTTATAATTCAGGAAGAAAGTGATATTCTGACACTTAGGTGAAGAATCCAGTAGTTAATGAGAAACTAAGAAAGTTATGATACCTATATAGAGCCCAGAGAGTACAGATTTTAATCAATCACAAGATGACACAGTAGAACCAAAGTAAGTACCCAATCAATAGTTCTCTATTGTTACACGAGGTAACTCCTCTATCAAATTAGATTTTTAAATGACATGAAAATAATATGATAACAGGGCGAGGAAAAAGAGAATGAATACACAAGCATGACATGGGCTTTAAGAATATTATCATAAGGTTTGAACTACAGAATGACTTAGGGTTGATATGAAAAATCTGAGGGAAAAAAAGGGGTCTTAGAGTTAGACTGGAAAATAAAGAAAAATCAGAGGTAAGATTATGAGTGAGGATTATGACAATAAATGAGAAAGAAAAAGCAAAGTTCTCAAATCAATTTATTTATCTTTTTGCTGCTATGGAACTGATTTACAGATAAAAAAGAACAAACAAATATATATATATATGTATGTATATATATATATACATACATAAAATTAGTCATATATATACATATATATACATATATACAAATACACTTGTGTAAGGAGATTTCACATACATATATTCATGGATATAATATTTATGTATATTTAAAGAAATGGTAACACGTATCTGCACTTGCATTCAGACCACCAGACTCTGATGATATATTTGAAAGTACTGACCTACATGGGTCATTACTAACAATTTTCAGTGATCTACAAAAGAATATGGAGAACAGAAGAGATGCCACCAAGAAGATGGAAAATTGTTAAGAGTTTGCAAAATTGTAGAAAATTAGTTGGCACACTACAAATTAATAAAATTAACAAATTTAGTTAATGAATTTTTTATTTTAAATTCTAATTATTTATTTATATATTACAAAAATAGTTTTAATGCAGAGTAAATATAATTCCCCTGCCCCCAGAAAAACAGAAAAACCTCATGAAAAATAAAGTGAGAAAAAAATTTTTTAAATGTACTTCAGTCTGTGTTTAGATACCTTCAGCTCTGTCCCTGAGATGGATCACAGTTTTTATCACAAGACCATCAGAGAAGTCACGACAATATTTTTTCCTAACTGCTATTCCTAATTGTATATATAATCCTTTCATCCTTTCCTCCTCATTCCCATTTATTCTATTCTTTCTCTTTTCTCTTCATTCCCCACTAATAGTGTGTTGTGGGGTAGCCAAGTTGCACATCAGACAGATCACTGGTCCTGGTGCCAGGAGCACACAGACACAAATCCTACCCCAGACATCCAACTGATCACGTCACCCAACCTCATCACCTTACAAAAAAAATAGTTTGTTGTATCTGACCTCTCCTCTATCGCCCTACACTCTCCCTTTCCCATTCTCTGTCCCATTTCTTCCATCCCCTTCCATTCCTTTTTCCTCCAGAGTAAGATAGATTTCTATACCATATCAAGTGTGTGTTTGTTGTTTCCACTCTGAGGTAATTCTGATGAGAATACAGGCTTATTCCATCTTCCCCCTTCTGTTCCATTGCATGAAACATCTTGGTCCCTTCTACATCTCCTTTCTCTTTTGCCCAATACATTCCTTTTTCACACATTGACTCTATCTTAATATGTTATATCTTCATATTCAGCTCCCTCCTGTGCCTTGCTTGTCTATATATGCTCCTTATAACTGCTCTATTAATTGAGATTGTTCATTTGAGCTATCAGCTTCATCTTCCCATGTAGGAATAAAAATAGTTCAACATCATTAAATGTTAGAATTGCTTCTTTCTGACTTATAATATTTTCTCTTTGACTTCTGAATGAAATTTGACTATAATACTCCTGGAAGCTATTTTTGAACTCTCTTTCCAGGGGGTGATTGGTGGATTCCATCAATTTTTATTTTACCCACTGCTTCTAGGATTTCAGAACAATATTCTACAATAATTTTTCTATTCCCTTCTGGATCTGTTTTCTAGCTCAGTTGTTTTTCCAATCAGATATTCACATTTTCTTCTAGTTTTTCATTTCCTTTGGTTTTAATTTATTGTTTTTTGATTGCTAGCAAAGTCATCAGCTTCCTTTAGTTCCATTCTACATTTGAAAGAGCTCTTTTCTTCCGAGAGCTTTCTTATTCCCTTTTCCACCTGGTCAATTATGCTTTTTAAGGTGTCCTTTTCCTCATTAACTTTTAGGATGGCTTTTACCCTTTGACCTAAACTGGTTTTTAACAAATTATTTTCTTAGGCATTTTTGGTATCTTGACCAAGCTGCTAACTTAGTTTTCATGATTTTATTACATCGCTCTCATTTCTCTTCCCAATTTTTCCTCTACCTTCATTACTTGATTTTCAAAATCTTTTTTGAGTTCTCCCATAGACTGAGACCAATTCTTATTTTTCTTGGAGGTTTTAGATACAGAAGCATTGACTGTCCATCTTCTGAGTGTGTGTTTTCATCCTTCACAGGACCAAAGTAATCATCTATGTTCAGGGTTTGTTTTTTATGTTTACTAATTTCCCTAGCCTATTCCCTGGTTTTAAGGTATTTCCCAAGTTTTTGAGTATTATTGCAATACCCCTGCAATGATCTCAGGTCCTTCAAGGTCTTACAAGAGATTTTGTCTGCTCTCCTGGGCTGAACTCTGGTCTGTGGATGACTGCGAGCTCTCCCCTCTGCTCTGGAGCTGTGAGGAGGGTCCCTACTCCCTTATGGTAGTAAGCAACCCAGATTTAGATCTAAATATGAGTATGGCATATATATACATATATATATATATGTATATACACATATATGTACATATATGTATGTACATATACATATATACATATACATATACATATACATATAATATATATATATATATTGAAACAGGAATATCAGAGAGACCTGGACACTCTCCCCACAACCCCCTTATCTTCCCTGTACTAAGTGATCTGAAAGCAGTTGCAGTATGACTCCCTGCTTGTTGGCTCTGCCAGTTTGCTTCCATTTCCCAGAACCAGGGATGCACTGGCCTGGGGTATGTACTCATTCTGGCAGAGTTTTCCAGCTGATCTTCCAAGTTGTGCTTGGTGATATCTGGATTTGAATGTCTGGAAACAGCTTCTGCTGCCATGAGCTCAGCTCCCCTCCCCCCAGGGACCTAGGTGCCCCACTGGCTGTTTCAAGAAGACAGGAGATTGTTCACTCCAGCATGGCTTAACCTTAGCTGCATCACTGCCCCTTCTTACCTCAGTAGAACAGAGCCTTCCTATGGATTTTCCTAGTTATCTTGGGCTGGGGAACTGTTTCACTGGGTCTTTCTTTGGGTTCTGACTCTAAGATTTGGTTTGAGTCATAATACTAAGGTTTTTTGTAGTATTTTAGAAGAGAACTTCTGGAAATTCCTGCCTTCAAGCAACCATGTTGACTCTGCCCTCAGTTAATGAATAGTTAAAAACAGCTTGGTCATCAAAAAAAGCAATCATTGTTTCACCTACAATAGAATCCCTTCTTTGATAGATTTACATGACTGGTACATAAGAGAAATGATAACTAATTAACATAGCTATTTTTTTAAACAAAGGAACACATTCTATTTATAAGAACAATTTGGAATGATGACTTAGATGGAAAGATAAAAAAGATAGCTTAAATGAAAAGTCAACAAGTATCTATTAAACACCTACTATGAATTGGGCACTGTACTAAATTCTATGTTGCTGAATTTCAAAATATTGATATGGTTGGACCAAAGTAGTTCAATATCAATCTGGAAGACAGTCTCCTCTGCAGAACCCCAGAGATCAAGGCTTAATTTTAGCTATCATTTGGTTTTCTATGACTTAGACAAAGTCAAAGGATACAAAGGATACAAAACTGGAAAGGATAGATAAGAGCACAGATAACTTTCAGAAGATATCCTAGAAAATTAAACTAATCTAATAAGATTAAATTTAAGATAAATATATAGAAAGTTCTACTATAGTTCAAAAATAATTTTCCCAAAGCACTGGAGGAGTAGAATTGATTAAAGAGTTCTCTTGAAAAAATAATTCTCAGGGGAAACTAGGTGGCATAGTAGATATAGCACTGGCCCTGGAGTCCAGAGGTCCTAAGCTCAAATTCAGCCTCAGACTCTTGATACTTACTAGATGTGTGACCATGAGTATGTCACCAACAATTTTAAAAATATTGTTATGTTACATGTGTCTCTTTGACTGCAAAAAGTATTATATTTTTGTTTTTGCAACAATTCAAAACTTTCAAAATTATTTAGGTAATGATTTTGTGTTAGTACAATTATTCCTGCAAATACTGACCATGTTTGAGTTAGCATAACATGCTGTTACAGGTTTTTTTATCTACCATCAAATTGTTGCCAAACTGCTAGCAAGAAATTTACAAGAAAGCAAAAAATGATTCCCAGGGAATGTCAGACCTGTGAACTTACTGTTATTTGTGTGTTCCACACTATCCTAGAGTGGCTCCCTCAATCCCCTCTGTTACCATGCAATTGCACATCTAATCCTGTGATTAAGATGTCATAAATCTTTATGTTTTTGATTTTTCTACCTAGAAGATTTTCAAAGGAACTGGTAGGCAGCGTTGCTCAATCACTCATTAATTTCTTTGAGAATGAAGTTGATTTGTCAGCTCTAGTTGGCAAAGTGGTATGAAAAGATTGTTATGTTCTTTCCCTGCAAAATTATATTTAAACATCACTAAAAAATGAAAGACATTCATCATTTACTACAGTACTTGTCATTGAACAATAAAGTAAATGCTTTATATCTTAAATGGCTGTTCATTTTAATTAATTAGTCAAGTGGCTAATTTTTTTAAAATTGTCTCTCAAAATTTGGAATTATGCCCAGGGGGTAAAAAAATGTGCATACCTTTTGATCCAGCAGTACTGCTACTGGGTCTATATTCTGAAGAGATTATGAAAAAGTATCAAATTATCACTTGTACAAAAATATTCATAGCAGCCCTCTTTGTGCATCCCCTTTGATCCATTAATATTACTACTGGATCTAAACCCAGAGGAGATGATGAAAAAGGGTAAAAGTATCACTTGTACAAAATTATTCATAGCAGCTCTATTTGTGGTAGCAAAGAATTGAAAACTGAGTGAATGTCCATCAATTAGAGATTGACTGAACAAATTGTGCTATATACATATTGTGAAATGCTATTGTTCCATTAGAAACCAGGAGGGATGGGAATTCAGAGAAGCCTGGAAAGACTTGCATGAACTGATGCAGAGCAAGATGAGCAGAACCAGAAGAACATTATACACTCAAAAGCAAAAATGGGGTTGATGATCAAGATTATACACCCAAAAGCAAAAATGGGGTTGATGATCAAGCTTAATGAACTTGCTCATTCCATCATTGCAATAATCAGGGACACTTTTATAGGGTTTTTTTTTTGCAATGGAAAATACCATCTGTATCCAGAGAAAGAACTGTGGAGTTCAGACAAAGACCAAAGATTGTTACCTTCATTTAAAAAAAAAGTTTGCCTTATGTATTATACAGTTTTGCTACCTTTAATATTTCATTTTTTCCTCAAGGATCTCTCAACACATTCAATTTTGATCATTACAAAGCATGGAAACAATGTAAAGATTATGAGGCTGCCTTCTGTGGGGGGGGGTGAGAGAGAGTAGAGGGAAAATGCAAAATAAAAAATCTTACCAAAAATTGATTGAAATTACTATTGTATATTAATGGAAAACAAATAAAATATTTTTTATAAAAAAGGAAAAAAGTAAAAGCTTAAAAAAGTCTATTGATCATTTATTCAATTTCTTTTTCTAAAATTGGGTTAAGTATTTTATTTCTTCTGTTAATTGGAAAAATTTAGATTTTTATAATTATTTACCCATTTCATTCACATTATCAAATTTATTGGTATAATTAGACAAAATGACTCCTAATAATTATTATGATTTCCTCTACCTTAGTGGTGAATTTATCCCTTTTTTTTCCTAGTAGTAATTTGGTTTTCTTTATTTTATAAACTAATTAATGAATGATTTATCCTTTTTATTTGTTTTTTTCCATAAAACAAGTTTCTAATTCAATGACTTTCTTATTTTCAATTTTATTAACCAATCTCAGCTTTGATTTTCAGTATTTCCAATTTGGTATTTAATTGGGGTTATTTTATTTTATTTTACTTTTTAAAATTTCATGCCCAATTCATCTCCAATTCTTTTAAACTGAGTTTTACAATGTTTGTTACATTTTTTTAAATCCATGGGGTGGTAACCAGGCATTCAAATGCAATTTCAATAAGTATCAATTGTTCTCTTCTAATAACTGAAACCAAAAACGTAATCTTTCCTTTGTAGGAAACCATCCAATAGCCCTTCTTCAGATGCTGGCATTTTGTATCTTCATAAGATGCAAAGATCAAAACTCACTTATAGGGGCAGCTATGTGGGGCAGTGGATAAAGCACCAGCCTTGGAGTCAGGAGTACCTGGGTTCAAATCTGGTCTCAGACACTTAATAATTACCTAGCTGTGTGGCCTTGGGCAAGCCACTTAAACTCCATTTGCTTTGCAAAAACCTAAAAAAAAACTCACTTATATTTAACTTTTGGGAGCTTTTGTTATGGAGGTCAAAAATAATAGATCCAGGATTGGAAAACTTAGGATTTCAAATTCTAGAAGAAGGGATTCCTCTATTATAGGAGACTGTCTGACCCACAGAATATATAGTAATTATGAGTATACACAAGAAGCAGTCATTTTCTTGGAGTGATGACACACACTGAACAAAGATTCCTTGACTCTTAAAATAAAAACAAACCCATCTCCTCTCAAATGGAGCCCTCTCTCCAGTTTCTTCTTCAAATGTCATAATGAGAAATTCAGGTATTGAGTTAATTCCAAAAGGAGAAACTCTCAAGATAACAAGATAACTCTCAAGATGCAATCATTTATCTGTTTAAATTAGAAGACAAAAGATATGCATGGATAATTCAAGCAAGCTTCCATATAATTTGGGAACTTGAAAAAACAGTGTGGGAGCGGAGCCAAGATGGCAGCAAGAGAAGAGCCTCTCTTAAGTGTTCTCTCCAAAATATTTCAAAAACCTTAAAATTATGACTCTAACTTAATTTTTGAGACAGAACCCACAGAAAGATACAGTGAGATATTTCTCCAGCCCAAGTTAACCTGGAAAATAGTGGGAAGACTGTTCCACAGGGTTGGAAGGGCACCCTATCCCAGCAAAGGAACTTCAGCCTCCTGGGAATAACCCCAGGGTGCCTTGGAACAGAAGCAGTTTCCTGACCTGCACCCCAGGGAGCACCAAGCACAATTTGGAAGAACAGCAGGGAGACCTCTGCCAGAGGTCTGCAGGCTTCTGCAAAGCCCAGGCCCTCAGCACAGCCCAGATCCCAGAAAGTGGAAGCAGGTCCATGGACCCAGCAGGAGCCTCCAGGCAGCTGCACCCTGAATGCTCAACCCACATAAGGTAAGGGAGTGGAGGGAGACTGCTGAGGTCTGTCCTCTGTCCCTGGAACAGGACTCTTGGGCTTTGACCACATTCAGACTCTGGTCACAGTTTGGACTCTGTATAGAGTAGGGATCTCTCCTCATAGCCTCCAGGGCAGAGGGGTGAGCTTGTGGTCATTCACAGACCAGGAGAGCAGCCAGAGCCTCACATACACCCCGACATCCTTGTAGAGGTGTCCCAATAATACTCAAAAGCTCAGAAATTACCCCAAATCCAGTCTCAGACTGGGGAAATGAGTAAACAGAAAAAAAGGAACCTGACCATAGTCAATTACTTTGGTCCAATGGAAGACCAAATCACACAATCAGAAGATGAGAAAGTCCAAGCATTTGCATCTAAAGACTCCAAAAAATATAAAATGTGGGCTCAGGAGATGATAGAGCTCAAAAATGATTTTGAAAATCAAGTAAGGGAGGTAGAAGACAAATGGGAAAAGAAATGAGAGAGATGCAGGAAAAATATAAAAAAGAAGTCAGCAGCTTAGTCAAGGAAATCCAAAAAAAAAAAAAGTTGAAGAAAATAACATGTTAAAAACCAGCTTAGGTCAAATTGATAAAATAGTTTAAAAAGCTATTGAGGAGAAGAATGCTTTAAAAAGCAGAATTGGCCAGATGGAAAAGGAGATAAGAAAGTTCTCTGAGGAAAACAAAACCTTCAGATTTGTAGAATGGAGCCAAAGTTGATGACTTTGCGAGAAATCAAGACATAATAATGCAACACCAAAAGAACGAAAAATTAGAAGAAAATTATAAAATATCCTATTGAAAAAACAACTGATCTAATACAGATTCAGGAAAGATAATTTAAAAATTATCAGGCTACCAGTTAGTAATGATCAGGAAAAGAGCCTTAACTTCATTTTAAAAAAATTCCTACAGGAAAATTATTCTGAGATCCTGGAAACAGAGGGCAAACTAGAACCTGAGAAAATCCCCCGAACTCCCCCAGAAAGAGATTCAAAAATAAACAACCCCTCCAGAATATTATAGCCAAGTTCCAGAATTCCCAAGTCAAAGAGAAAATATTACAAGCAGCCAGAAGGAAACAATTTAAATATTATGGAGCTCCAGTCAGGATCACACAGAGATTAGCAGCAACTACATTAAGGGCTCATAGGGCTTGGAATATAATATTCTGGAAAGTAAAAGAACTGAAATGCAAAAGAGAATCAACTACCCAGCTAAACTAAATATCCTCTTCCAGGGGAAAAGATGGACTTTCATTGAAACAGGGGAATTTCAAATGTTCCTATTAAAATGTGAAGAACTGAAGAGAAAGTTTGTTCTTCAAGAACAGAACTCAGGTGAAGCATAGAGAGTGGAGGAGAAGGGTAAATTATGAGGGACTTAATGATGATGAACTGCGTGCATTCCTGTATAGAAAAATGATAATGATAATACTCATATGAACCTTCACATTTAATACAGCAGGTAGAAGGAGCTTTTATAGATGAGGTACAGGACAGAGCTGAATTCGAAGATATAATATATTGTAAAAATGGAGTCAATGGCTAAAAGGGAAATGCACTGGGAGTAACAGAAAGGAGAGGTACAATGGGTTAAGATATTTCATATAAAAGAAATTTCATGTAGCTTTTGCAAGGGTATGTAAGGAGGGAAGGTGAGGGGGAATTAGGGAGCCTTCATTTTCATCAGAAATGGCTCGAAGAGGAAATACCATACACATTCAATAGGGTATAGGCATCTAGAGAAAAAAGGAGAGAAGGGGGACAGGGGGAAGGGGGTGATATGGGTGATAGAGGAGAGGGTAGATCATAGGAGATTACAATCAGATATAACACATATTTTTTACTTTTTGCAAGATGCTGGGATTGGGTGGTCTGTCCAGAACCACGGTGCCAGGGGGTTGCTGGGTCTCTGGGGTGGGATGTAGGCTTGGGCCTTCCTGGACCCAGAGCTAGTGCTTTGTCTACTGTGACACTCAGCTGTTCCATAACACACTTTTGAAGAAGGACAGAGTGAAAGGAGAGAGAAAATAATCATAGATGGATGAGGGAATTACAATCAACAACAGCAGCTGTGGCAAAATATGGAAGTAATTTTTATGATGGACTTACAATAAAGAAAGTAATCTGCTTAAAACAGAGCTGATGATATCAGAACACAGACTGAAATACATTTTTTCTCTTTTACTTTATTTCTAATGAGGTTTTGTATTTTTGTGGGGAAGGGGGTATTATGTTTACACTTAAATAAGAATATTTTAGTAATGTGCAGATAAATTAAAGAAAAAAATTAAAAATTAAAATTAAAAAATAAATATATATAAAAACTAAGAAAATAAATAAATAATTTGGATATATATAATGAAAAAGGAAAAACAGGTGTGGTATAAGGATTGGCTGTGTGATGAATGTTCACTCAGAGTATCTGAATTTCAATCTCAGTTCTTCCACTTACATTTTGTCTGAACAAGGTAAGTTACTGTTGTTCTCTAGATTTCAGCTTCCTCATCTGCATAAATGAGGGGGTGGGCCTAAATATTCTTTTTTCAGTTTAAAATCTATCTTATGTCCCTAAGAGGAGTAAAATGTGGCATTAGGTCAATGTGTGACAGAAAAGAAGCACATACTGCTCACATGATGGTTAGTTCAAGCGCTGCACTGATATCCTAATATTGTCAGAAGGAAGCAAGGAAGGCTTAGAACAACTTGGAAGGAACAATTCTAAATTAATTTAGAGGATAAGAAAAGAATTTGTATAGAATGACAGGAACTGATCGACTATAATATGCCTCTCCAAAACAAAGAAATCACAAATCCAAATGTGTGGGAGAAAATTAGATAATCAAATTCAATCTTTGGTAGGACTGAAGTTACAAAGACAGACCAGGTCCTTAAAAATACTTTTCCATATAACATGATATCAAAATTTTAGTGCACTAATCTCTGGAGAAAAAAACTTGACTTGGTGACTAAGAATGCTTGTCTTGAAGTCATGAAGACATGTGTTTAAAGAGTTTTTCATTGTGTAACTATAGTCAAATTGCTTTTCTGAATCTTGTTTTATTCTTCAGTACAATTAGAATAATTGTAATGACAACAAACATCTTGTAAGGTTATTGTAAGGCTCAAAAAATATCCACATTGAGAATGATTATTATGGAATCTTAATGAAGATCAAGCATTCAATTTGTTTTTGCTTTTGCCTTCTCTTGGCTTTTTCTTTTTTTGTTCTTAGTTTACAACAAGACTAATATGGAAATATGTGTAAGATAATTGTATATGCATAACCTATATCAGATTACTTGTTATATCCTGGGATGGGGAGAGAGGAAATTACAAAACTGAGTGTTAAAAATTGTCTTTATATATAATAGGAAAAATAATTTTTAAAAGAAAATTAAAATTAAACAGTGTTATTTTTATTATTATAAATTAAAATAGGCAGTGAAAAGTGAGAGGACTAAGGAAGAAAAACTGACACACTGAAAGGTACTATTTCTCATGTAATGCAAGGAGTAAAAGGTATTTGAGAGACTATGTATAGTTCCAACCCAAAGAAAAAATCATTTCACACTAGTCTATCAAACCATCATTTCCTCATTCCTTCCATCTTCCATCAGGGAAAACTAATAGAAAAGGATAGGTCACCAACTGTTCAGCTTGATTTGGCAATGTTTGAGAAACAAGAAGACAATAAAAGGCAGGATGAGACAAGACCTAGAAATTTGGGGTAAATTTGCTTTCAAAGAATTTGGCATTTGTTTATTTGATTCTTTGAAATTCATATTTAGAGTAAATGAATAGTTTAGTTAACATGAAGAAACACTAATGAGGAATGTGGAGAAAAGTGGATAATTAGTTACTCAGGTCTAAATTATTTCTAGTTTCAGGAAAGTTTTAAATTGGGTGCCATCTATGAGAAGCTAAAATGAGCTAACTGGAAACTACATTTAGGATTCTAAAACCATAGTATTTCATATATTCTTAAAATAAATTTTAACAGGAAGTATCTCTTCCTCATTCTTTTAAAAACAAATTATTAATATGATTTCTGAAGGCTGATTTATCTTAGTCTACTTCAGTTTTATCATAGTTCATGGTTTATTTTGAACTGAACACAATGTTTTATCTTTAGAAATGACAGAATCTTGGAATTCAAAGGGACCTCAGAGACCATATATTTCAACAGTCCCAGTGGTCAAACTCAAACAGAAATGGAAGTCATGAAATCAGCATAAGGATTCCTGTGGGAAGAATAGCAACTTAATTTTAAGATGTAATATTATCTACATTATTGGATTCTTATTTATTTTGTTAAATATTTCCCAAGTGCATTTTAATCTGGTTTCAACTACACTCACTGTATGCATGTAATGTACTTTGGAAATATTAATATGCTCTATGAGTGTTAGCAATACTGTATTATTTTATTAATTTCAATGAAATTAATGATTATTTTAGTAATATGATTAAAAGTTGTTCATTAATAATATTAATTTAATTTGATGAGAGCTTATCATCATGAAAATGTAAAGTAATATAACAATAAGTAATAGCTAACATGTTTCTAATATCTCTATTCCACTCAATTATGATAACTACTAATAATAATTATTATTAGTAATAATAATAGTAAAAACTAATAGCAGTGCTAGTGATGGTGGAGGTGGAAATAGTATAGATGATTATAAGTGAAAACAATAGAGTTTAAGTCTTCCAGATTCAAAATCATTACTTTATTTGTAATATTATATGACCCCCTTGAAATTTACTCTCTTTTATTTAATAGTCATTTAAATCCTTTAGTAATTCATCAAGCATTTATTAATCACTATACACCAAGCAGTTTGCTAAATATATGGGATACAAATAATCATAGGAAAAAAAAATCACAATTCCTCCCCCCAAGAATCTAAAATTCCAAAGGAGATAATGTGCACATAATCATTCACATATAAGATAAATATTAAATATAAAATAATAAAAAATAATGATATATAAAATGTCCTCCTGGAGAAGGTATGTATTGAATTGTGTCCTAAAGGGAGACAATAACACTAAAAGATAATAGTGAGGCAGGAAGAGCATTTCTTGTATGGGGGACAAGTGAAAAGGCATGATACATCAGTGAAAGGAGAGTCATATGTGAGGATCTGTTATTCACAAAGTATTTTTTATTGAATCCTAGATGTCTTAGGAAGTCTCTGGAGATTACTGAATTAGGGGACTGGGACATGGTATCATTCTCTGATATGATTTAGGGAAATCACTTTGGTAGTTGAATGGAAGATGAATTAGGGAGAAATTTGAGTCAAGAGACCAAATAGCAAAGCTTTGGTAGTAACTTTTTTTAAAAAAAAAGAGCGGTTGGATATGTCATAGAGAAAAGGTGAGATATATAAATACACATATATGTGTATTTATATATGTCTAAACGTTTATAGACATATATATATATATATACATATATGAATATATGTATCATGAAAGTGAAAAAAAGAATTATCAAGATCTGAAATGTGAATGTGAAAGAGGAGTTGTGCATGATATAGATGTAACGATAATGAGATTGGAAGGATAATGATGATGTCCTAAAGGATAATATGAAAGTTGGGAGGAGAGAATTTTTTGTTTGGGACCATCAAAGTTAATGAATTCTGTTTAGGAAATGTTTGTTGAGTGTGAATTGTCCAGAGTGCATTTTACTTAAAATTTCTAAAATGTAATTGTTAGCCTGTAACTTTTGCTCAGGAGAGAAGCTAGAGATTGTATATATAGAACTGAAACAACTAGGTAGTGTGCTAGATAAAATGTTGTATCTGAAGTCAGGAAGGCATCTTCCTGAACTAAAATCTGACCCCAGACCCATACTATGGGGGACCTAAGCAAGTCATTTAATCCTGTTGGTCTCAGTTTCTTCTTCTGTAAAATGAGTTGGAGAAGGAAATGGCAAACCACTTCACTATCTCTGCCAAGAAAATCTCACTGGGTTATGAAGAGTTGGAAAGGACAAAAATGAGTGAACATAAAGAGTAGTATAGATCTGGGAATAATCTACATTAAGATGGTCCTTGAAATACGTACTTACACCAAAATTATACTTCACTTTTTTCTCATTCTAGTCTTCTCTTCTCTAGGTTTAACATTCCCATTTCCTTTAATATGTCTGTATATGGTGAGATCTCAAGGCCATTTCATTGTCTGCTACATAATTCTCTTTTCACGTAGAAATAGATTTTTAAGGTGTGGCTAGGCGACACATTGGATAGAGCAATGGCCCTAGAGTCAGAAGTACCTGAGTTCAAATCTGGCCTCAGACACATGATAATTACCTAGCTGTGTAGCCTTGGGCAAGCCACTTAAACCCATTGTCTTGCAAAAAAAAAAAGAAAGAAAGAAAAATAGATTTTTATACTGAAGCACAGTCACATGGTACCTGGTCCATATTAAGTCTTTAATAAATACTTGACTAACTCATCGACAGGAAATAAAACACAGAACAAATATATATGGTGGAAAGAAGAGAGAACACTCTGAATGTATAATTATATAAATGACAGGATAACAAGTTCATAGTTAGAAGGGACCTCAAAGGTCAACTGGCTGAAACCCCCATTTTACAGATGAAGAAACTGGGACTTAAGGAGATGAAGTGACATGCTCAGAGTCACACAGCTAATAAGCATCAGAGAAGGGAAAGGAAAATAAATACAATTATTTAGCACTTACTAGGTTCCATATTATTTTCTTTAATAATATATGATTATAAAGGACTGAAATTACTCTTAACAATCTCACTGCTTTTAGTACCCCCTCAAAAGCTCACTTACACATATGTCGCAGAAGAATTTGGAACAAAATTTTCTAGGAATTGGTTGCACAAGAGTAAAGAAAATTCCATTGTGACATTTAAGCACTTCATCTAAATTAACCCAAGATAAACTGCATGGCACTGCCAGGCAGCAATATACTTCCAATTATTTGGCAAAGTAAGGGTGAATATTTTTACTAAGCACTGAAAGATGTTATCAATTTTTGTTTCAATTCATCCAAATTCTATTTTATATTGAGCAATTAAGCCAGATGTAATTTACACAACATACAAGCTAAAAAATATTCATAACCCTGCTAGCAAACATTTCTAGGAAAACAAAGGTTTGACAATTTCCCAACTTACTTGTCCTAGTAAATGTAATACCATAAACCAGTTCTCTTCAAGTTCTTATTATCTTTGAAGAACTTAAATGTGAAAAATATTTCAAACAGAAAAAGCTCTTTGATTTTCATGGTTCTTTATCTCTTATTTATCACCAACCTAAATCATGTTATAAACAAATTCCTTTTAAAAAACAAAATCATTCTGTGAAAATCAAGCTAATTTGGATTCAGGTGGAGATCTGTTTTTTGTCTGCTGATTTGATGACAAATTGATGATACAGACACTTTTTGTTATTCAGTCAGGTTTCCCTTTGATAAATATAACTTAAAATATAAAGAAAGAAAGATCATCTTGACAAATATCTTAAAGTGTTCCAAAGGAAAAGGTGGAAAAATATTAAAACTTATGACCAATTAAAATTACTACATTTTTGAATTATCAAATAAATAAAAATTATGAATAACTAATGTTTCAAAAAAGTACCTTAAAGTGTTCTTCACACGATTGCAAGGAATAAGGATTTCAATGTACTTAGAATTCTGGATTGGAATTTTGTTCATTTTCTGATTCAAGACAAGGCAGTTACTAAAACATGAACTCTTTGAAACAAGAATTTTTCCTTTTGTCTTCATTTTAAAAAGTTTAGCTGAGTGTTGACTATGTTGACTATGTTATATGGGCAAGACACTTATCTTCTTAGAACTCTTAGGCAATACTAAGTCTATGAGTTGTAGAAAAGGTGTCAATCAGCATAGTAGAAGGTGTCTCCCCACCTTTGAATTCCCTAAATCAAAGAATTCACAGATTCATATATTATTTCTTTGCCTATGGAAAGAATTAAAGGATGGTCCAAAATTCTTCAGTTTCCTAAGACCTCATAAATGAGTGAAAAATTAAAAAACTCTTAGTATGTGCTATACTAAGTTTTAAAGATACAAATAGAAAAGTAAGACAACCTCTGTGTTCAAGGACTCAAATCTTAATAAAGGACCTAATGACAAAATAGTTGCCAATATAACTTCCTAAAAGTAATTTTCATGAATAAAAACATTTCTGATGCTGAAACATTTGACAGTATGAATTTGCAGCTAAAATTTACTTTTTTTCAGGGTCTGCCAGCTGCTGAGGAGATATGGGGCACTGTACCTGAAAAAGGAGCAGATACCATGTTGCATCTCAGTGAAGGTGGTTTTTTTCATGACTATAGGATTTGGGTTGGAAGTGGGGTCAGTGATCTGATAGGCAATGATATTTCCAAAAGTATTTAATTTGTTGACAATTGACAATTCATGCCTATGTCACTAAAATGAGAGTAAAATATTTTTTTCCATAATACTCCCCTATAATCATGGTACAGAGGCCCTAACTGAAAGAGGAGGAAAGGATATCAAAATCAGCTACAGATTTTTCCAATTAATTTGCTGTGGTCATAAAAGGTTTTTGAAAAGACCCTGTTGTTGGAAAAGATTAGTCAATAAGAAATGTGGACAGCAGAGGATGAGATAGATGAGGTCATAGAAGCAATGGACAAGATTTTGGAAAGATTTCAGATGTTAGAGGATAGAAGGGTCTGGTGTCTATAATACTTGGGGTGACAGACATGAACTGAATAAAATCAAAATTATTCTTTAATTTCACACTAAGACAGCACAAGAAATAGTTTAAATATGTGCATCTATTTCTCATCTTTGTTCAGAAAAAATATTTTTCCTCAGTCTTGACTTTAGGACCTCAAACACACTTCTATCCCTATCCTTTAATTGCCAATCTAATAGTAAATAAAATGCTTTTAAATTTTCTGAATCAATTCATTTCAGACTCATTAGGGTTATTTATACTAAATCTAATCAAAAAGCACGTATTGAGTATCTACTCTGAAAATTTCCCTGTTCTAAGTGTTGTGACAAATACAAAGAAAGATGGTCTCCCTTCTATAGAAACTGACAATCTGCCTACAGATATAGATAAACATAATAAAAAACACAATACAATGAACTAAATAATAATAAAATATCTATATAGCTAACACAAGGAAACAATAAACTATATGCTCAACAATCTTAAAGTTACACAAACATACATTCACACACACACACACACACACACACACACACAAACACACAGTGATCCCTAAATATACTTTCAATTCAATACAAAAATAAAAACAAAATAATCTTTTTTCTGAGGGAGCTTAGAGTTTAATAAAAAAAAATGCAGAACACTCATGAATGAATAAAGATAAAGGGAAAAATAATTTCTAGAAGAAGAGAAATTAATAACTGGAGGGTGGAGTAGTAACAGAAAAAGTGAGATGCTTTAAGTAGCAGAATTAGTCTTATAAGGAAGCTCTGGATTCTTTAAGACTGAGATAAGATCACTCATTTAAAAAGCATGGAGGTGAAAAGTGTTTTCTCAGACTTGGTCTCATATTCTTCTCCTTAACTCAAATTGCCCCTTCCTATTTCTCTTCTCCTATTCCATATCCAACTCAACTTAATTATAAAAAAAAAAAAACGACTTCAAGTCTCATAAAACCTTCCCAGCACTCAGTGATTACAAGAGCAATAACATTTATTGCTAGTGCTATGTCCATTTTTGTGACATTTATTTCATTTTTTATTAAACTGCTATTTATTATATCCTCATGTTTTACATATTTTTGTCTTATTTATCCAATTAAATCTTTGTGTGTTTGTGTGTGTGTGTGTGTGTGTGTGTGTGTGTGTGTGTGTGTGTTTGCAAGGCAAATGGGGTTAAGTGGCTTGCCCAAGGCCACACAGCTAGGTAATTATTAAGTGTCTGAGACCGGATTTGAACCCAGGTACTCCTGACTCCAGGGCCGGTGTTTTATCCACTGCACCACCTAGCCGCCCCTCAATTGGATCTTGAAGGTAAGTGGCAAATAGAAGGATCACAAAATCACACATTTTGAGATGGAAGGAACTCTAGGAGTCATTTAATCTCCTTCATTTTATGAGTCAAATGTGAAAAACCTAAAAAAATTAAATGATTTGCCTACAATATACTCGAATAATAAGTACCAGGGGAAGAATTTGAATTAGTTTTTTTTTCCATAACTCTTGACTTTTATTGTCTTTGGCTTGCTATCCCTCATGTACGTGAAAGAGGACACAAATAAAAGTCAAAAAGGATGATTGGACATAGATGAATTATGACCAACTTCTGAGAGAGCAATGAGATTACAGATCTCTGTGTGTCTTGAAATGCTTAATAGTTGTAAATTTCTTCTCAGTCAAATGTAAGCTCTTTGTTAGTAGACATTTTTTTCCTTTAAATTCACCAAATCTTATACCAGACCGCACAATAATAGGGTTCTTAGGGAAGCCATCTTCGATTTACTCCTACTCCCACTTTGACAGAAGAAAGATCCCCTTTAAGAAAGAGCCAATATTCCATGCTAATATTATTCTTCTGACCTTTAGTTCATTGTTATGTGTCAGTACCAGTGAGCAATTATTTTCAGATAAATGCTCTTCCTTCAATATTCTTTAAAAATCATGTGAGTGGAAATCAAGTTCACATGGAAAACTGTCCAATTTCTAAGAGATGTTTGACCCTCATTTAATGGCACAAAATCATTATGAACAAGGCATAATATAGAATGGTGATAATCATTATATTTATAAACAATAAAATGCAAAAAAGGTAAAAGGAACTGCTTTCATATTATATAACAAATTTTGAGAAAAATTCCAGTTTTAAAAGATTAAAAAGCCTGAGGGGAAGACACGTTTATAATGAGTGGCATTTCAAATAAACAACAAATGATGTGGAAATAAGTTTTTTTAAAAAATTGATACATTAACATTAAGACATATTGTAGCAAAAATTCCCTAGAGAAAAAAGGTCAGAATTTTTTTGTAAGTTTAAATATATCAAACAAGGAAGTCAACAGACATGCATGCCAGTTTAATGAATTATTTCACTCTGCCTTTGTTCCATACTAGTCAAGATGTCAATACACATGACATTTGAGAAAGAACTCTCTAAATCCTGTTGACAAATCCTTCAAATACATTAATCTGCTAACAGCCAGTTCATCAGCTTGTTGGTTTCCAAGTGGCCAAGGGCCCACAACTAAGTCTGTCTGGGAAAGCTCAGAGCTATGGCCACATCCAAGACTGCTTTTGCTTAAACTATTCTGAACTTGGCTCTAATCTGCAATGGCACCATGTTTCCAGTCATTAATACCTAAAGGAATTCATTCAATGATGTTCACTTCGGATCTGAAATTTCTATGGAGATATTCACACATTTTGCTTTCTTTTACTCTCTGGGTATAATAATATATATGTCATTTTTCATTATGAAACCGATATTCTAAATGACCTGGAAGTCTATATAGTTACAAATAATAAATTTCTTCCAAAATACTTTGGTACAATGGGGATTTGGCTTACTATCTGTGAGGTCTCAATATCGATGATCTCCTCAAAAATATTATGGTAAAAGATTGAGTCTCTTGGAAACACAAACAAGAAAAATACCCTAAATTATGTCAGTGTTAGGATCATAATTTTGCCTTTTGAGTAATCATTTGAACTGTTTAATTAATATATTGAATTTAATGTTTATACTTCTATAAATATAAATCATTATTCCAGGGACACATTTCCTCATTTGTATCCAAAAGTACTTGCAAAAATATTGATAAAAGAATTTATCCTTAGCACTGTAAAGTTTCTTATTCTGTGGCCTGGGTGCTCATAATCTAGGACTGAAAAATTCAATGCAATTATAAATGTAATATATATATATATATATATATATATATATATATATATATATATATATATATATATATATGTAGTCAGAAGACCAGGTTCAGATTCCACCTCTGCATCTTAATACACTTGAGATATTTTGTAAATTGTTTAACTTTCTAAGTCTCATTTTTTTATCTTTACCCACAAAACAAAATTTGAAATATTTCAAGAAATTAGGAAAGGAAACTGCTCAGATCTCTTGGAACTAGAAGGAATTTCTCAACAAGTTTCCCCCTTTATTTCATAGCTACACTCTTAGATGTATTGGAATTTCATTATCCTGCAAGATTAAATTGATTCTGAAATATTGACTAAATACTCACTGCTACTGGTTCTTCTCTCTCCCTGGAGAAAGTAGAGATAGAGTGAACAGCTCTTCCCACATACCCCATTTAAAGTGGAGACACAGGACAACCCTCATTATTTCTCCCCCAGCATGCTTGATTTCATCTAGTTCCTGTGCCAGCTGAACCAAACCCTGACCATAGTTTAACATTTTATTAATGTTTTCTCCCCCCACCCAGATTAGGAAGTTCTTGAGGGTAGAGATAATCTTTCGCATTTCTCTTTAAATCCCTAGTGTTTGGAATATATTAGAAACATCATAAATGTTTATTGAATAAAATAGAAAAAATCTAGTGGTTACATTTTGAAAGAAGCCTCAAAAATGAAAATGCATAGGAATATTATGATCAAAATTCAAAGCTTTTATGTCATAGAAAAAATGTATACAATGAATCTAAAAGAGAGAGTTCAGAAGAACTAAAGTATAAATTATAGAAGATTAGCAGTTTAAAACATTGAGTTGGAGGCACTTAAGGAAAAGTAAATGGATTTGCTTTATCCATGGATTATAAAATTGACCAGAAAACTGTATTATCTTGGTGAGAACTGTATTTTTAGATAAGACAAGAACTGACATTTGGAGCACAGAAAAGTTTTTAACATAAAACAGTAGAAAATATATATTATGATGTTTTATAAGGCAAAAGATATGTTTATAATTAAAAATAATTTATCCAACATAATTCTGGATTTGTAGTGGATCAAAAATACGCAAATAAATGTTAATTAAAGCCTTCTAAATATTTTGGATGAAGAGATGTGAATTTAAAAGAAAATTTAAAATGCAAAGGTGAGGTTATAGATATAAATATACGATAAAATATACATATAATATAAACATAAACATAAGCAGCAATTAGAAATTACTTTGTAAAGATGAAGCATCGTCATTCTAATTGTGAATTTGAAGTTAAGGGGAAGCACAAATTCAAATAATCCCTGAGAAATGTCAAATCTGCATTGGTCATAGGAGTCAAATAAAATGGGAGTGATTTATTTAAGATTTGATGATCCTAAAAGAAAAAAGGGAATGAAAAGGGAAAAGAGAACAGCAGAGAAGGAAAGAGATGGAATGAATCTCATAATTCAAAAGCAAAAGTAGCCATCTACACAAATGAGGAGGGAATAATGAGAATAGTCTTGAAGCTGCTATAAGTGGCTGTGGTGTAATTACTTAATCTCTTTGGTGCTCAATTTCCTCAGATAGACAATGAAGTCATTGAGTTGGATCATCTTTCAAATCCTTGCTCTATCCAAAATTCCGAAAGGTATTTAAGGAAAAATAAGACACCAAAAGAGACAAAATATTGCTTTTCAGCAGTACTAGAGTGTTTCAATGAGGAGTGATATTTAACCAAATGTATTTGTTGTTCCTGTTAGTGGAACAGGACTGCCATGTCCTGTCCTGTCCTATATCACATGGATTTTTTTATGGGAACTAAAAACAAGATAGGTTTGAATTTCTTCCACATTCCCAAAGTAAAAAGTCAGGCTGATTATTTAAAATTAATTAGAATTTCTTTTACAGGGAAGAATCTAGTAATAGCCTAAAGCTCTTCAGGTAGCTGCTGTTAGCAATTGTCACTAATTCAAAAAGTTGCACAAAACATATATTAAGTACCTTTTGTTTCAAAATGGTACTGGAAAAAATCATTTTAAAAACAATTTGTCCAGTACAATGAAAGCATCATGGTTCTCCCAATCCCACTTGTTCATATGATTAAATGTTTTACCCATATATTATAGATGGGATTCTTATTCAAATTCAGGTTGCACTAGATGACTCATCTCATAATTTCCCTTCAAATTCATAGTCTTTAATTAGATTTGCAATCACTTCAATAATAATAATAATGATAATTATGATGATAATAATAATAATAATTAATAATGTTTGTCCTTCATTTTTGAGGAAGACCACATTAGGGAAGTGATGACATGACAACCTCATGAATTGGATTTGACTGGGGGCAGGGCATTGTGCTAAGTCACCAGTCTCATTTTCTCCTCAAGAACCATCTGGGTTCAGTGGTGAGATATGAGTCCAGATGACCGGAGATGACCCTGAATACAAGGCAATTAGGGTAAAGAAACTTGCCCAAGGTCCTACACCTATTGAGTGTCAAGAGACTGGATTCAAACTCCCATCCTTCTGATTCTAAGATGAAAGGGGAGATATTATCCCAAAGGTACATAGAGGAAGCATTTTTGTGTTTGTTCTTATTACTACTTCAAACTAAATATCCATTTGAGAACTCAGAAAAGAATACATCATGATAAGAATTCTATGTCAAGTACACAAGGGAAGACAAGATAGAGAAAAGGAAATGTAAGATATTTGTCCTTTCCCATGACACACGAGACCTGCCACTCACAGCTGGGATGGGCACTAAAGGATGGGATAGCCTAAAGAGTATCATGGAGATGAAAAATCAGCAGGGTACTGATCAGGATAACTAGAGAATAAAGCGGTCCACTGATACAGAATAATTTTTGAAGGAAACATAAGACTCTACCCTATATCTCACCACCATTCCAAAATCAGTTTTAATCAAGGATTGAAATGAAATATTATATTATATTATAACAACAACAACAACAACAACAACAACAGAAGTGGACCATCCAGGCTGGATTTTTAAGTGCAACACGTAGGGTAGCAGTGAAATAACCATTCTAGAATGAATGCTGGAAAGAAGATGTGATGGCTAAATATGTGCAAGACCTGTCTAGCTTACATGAAATACTTATCAAAACATCATGTTTCTATTATTGTTTCCTCCTATTTGAGATAAACATACAAGTGCAGAGTAAACATTATACATTACAATATTATATATATATGTAATATTATAAAATTGGCTATTTAACTAGATGTATTTTTGTAATTAAATAAATGAATATCAAAGTAAACTTATACTTATTCAAATTTCTGATATTCTTTTAGCATTCAACTGTTTCTCACCAATTGTCTGTATCTAAAAGGTAATAATTGTTTCAATTATTCTCTTTTCAAAAGAACCAGGGACACCTAGGGAGTACAGTGGCTAGAGAGTACTGACCCTGAAGTCGGGAGAACCTGAGTTGAGAAGAAGGAAGAAAGAAGGGAGGAAGGTTATATTACAAGAGTATGGACAATTGTGGCAATTGATATTTCATTTTCCACTTATGCTTTTCTTGTAGATGTCATGGCAAAAAATCACTTACTGAGATTTCACATTTCTTTGGAGAGACTTTACAATTGTCCTCAGGCTTATTCCAACTACCTTAGTTTTATCCAAAAAAAAGAGACCTCACAATCAAAAGGAATTAAACAATTCTTATAATCCTAATACCCCCTAGGATCAAATATAAAATTCTCTGTTTGGGGTGGGGGGGTGGCTAGGTGGCAGTGGATAAAGCACTAGCCCTGGAGTCAGAAGTACCTGCGTTCAAATCCAGTCTCAGACATTTGATAATTACCTAGCTGTGTAGCCTTGGACAAGCCACTTAACCCCATTTGCCTTGAAAAAACCTTAAAAAATAATTCTCTGTTTGGCACATTATGCTATTCATAATCTGGTCATGTTTTCTTATTGCAATTTTATGCTTTATTCCCATCTGTGTTTTGTACAATTCAATAACCTTAGCAAACCTGCTGTCTCTTATAATCCCCCTATTCTATGTCTTTCAATTTGCTGACCCCCATACCTGGAATATTCTTTGTCCTTATATCTGTCTTAAGTTTCCTGACTTCCTTTAAAAACTTTTTTAAAAGTCCAAATCCTACCAACTGTAGGAGATTTTTTCATGCAACTTAGCCCTTATCATCTGCCATATTCTTTTTTCTTAAAAAATAACAGATATTAAAGATACTTTTGCTGCATAATTTATGTAAGTTTATTTGAGACTGTAATTTTTGTTTATATGAAGTTCAACATTAAACAATTTTATTCATTTTTTAAACAGTATTTTTATATTTTCTCAATTATATGTTAAGGCAATTTTTGATATTCATTTTTAAAAAGTTCTAAATTTTGTCCCTTCCTTCCTAAAATTGTAAGCAGTTTTATATAGATCATAGATGTGCTACAACTCAAAACACATTTTCATATTAGTCACACTTTTGAGCAAAAGAAAAATACCACAAAAAATATAAAGTAAAAAAAGTATGTATTTATATGAATTCAGGGTACATCAGTTCTTTATCAAAATGTAGGTAGCATTTTCGTTAATGATTCATTTGCATTTGTTTCAGATTTTTGTGTTGCTGAGAAGAACTGAATCAGTCTTCAATGATTATCACACAATGTTGCTGATACTGTGTATAATATTTTCCTGGTTCTGCTCATTTCACTTTTCATCATTTGGCACAAGTCTTTCCAGATTTTTTTCTGAAACCTGCCTGTTCATCATTTCCTAATTCACAGTTGATTTTTAAAAATTGAATTGTAAGACTTTACATGTCTGTTATATCTAAATTTGGCACATTGTTCTAGTATATTAATTTTCTTTTAATCTAGTCATTATCAAGCATCTTAGTTATCTCTGTAACCAGTTTTGTATTATCTGTTTTGATAAAAGTGCTTTCTGTGCCTCACACATGCTGCGAATAAAAATTTTGGACAAGACAGTACCTTGGAAAGAGACCAAAATTGTGGTTCTGTTAATTATCTAGGCCATTGGTGTCTTTACCCAAATCATTCTAGTTCTTTCTCATGGCTTGGTCCATTATAGCTCTCAACCCAAACCTTACTTCGTCATTGAGTTCTGATGACTCAGAAAGAGTATAAATAGAAATTGTTTCTGTTTGGCCAGAAACCCTGAGGGCCTTCCTCTCCCAGGTTGATTTTTTATTGTTTTTATTAAGAAAAGAAGGCATTCTTTGCCTCATTTCTCACTTAATCTTAATCACTGAATAGGCATGGCCTCAGACAAACTGAGAACTGGAAAGATCTTAAAAAAAAAAGCAAAGACTTCCAACTGCATCTGGGACAACCTCCAGTCATTCTGATTTATATCTTGCCATGGGACCCAACTGTCTCCAGAGAAGAAAGTGAGACTAGTAACTGCCCAACCTTGCCTCACTTAAATCAATTCACTAGCAAGTCATGGCATCACCTCTGTGGTGAAGGTCCACTTTGAGAACAAAGGACAAACAACACAGTTGTACAATAGTATTCCATTATATATTCCATTATACCACAGCTTATTCAGGAATTGCCTCAGTTTTCATTATTTTGATGCCATGAAAAGGGTTGCTATAAATATTTTTAAATGTATGTTACTTTATTTTTTTAATTATGTCTTTAAGATACAGACCTAGTTGTGATATTGCTGGATCAAAGGTATTGAGTTTGGTTGACCTCAGGGTATAATTTCAAAATTTTCTCTGGATTGGTTAGATCTGTTCCCAACTCTACCAGCAGTTCATTAATGCCCTAATTTTCAAACATCCTCTACACATTTATTATTTTCGGTTTTTTAAGCCCATCTAATAGGTATGAGAGGTAGTACTTCAGAGTTGTTTCAATTTTCATTTCTCTAATTAAAAGTGGTTTAGAATATTTCTTCCTATTCCTGTAGACAACATTGATTTCTTCATCTTAAAACTGCCTGCTCATATAGCTTGACAATTTATCAATTGGGCAATGCCTTGTATTCTTATGAATCTGAGTCAATTTTCTATATATTTGGGATATGGACTTTTATCAGAGACACTTGCTATAAAGATTTTTTTCCCCAGTATGCTCCTTTTTCTTCTAATCTTGCTTGCATTATGACTGTTTGTACAAAAGTTTTTTTTTAATTCAATACAATAAAAATTATCTATTTTACATTTTGTATTCTATCTCTTATTTGGTTACAAATCTGTAACTCACTTAACTTCTCCTCTAAGAATTTGGATGCTATTCTAATTGGTGCATATATCTTTAATATTGAAACTAATTCATTTTTATGGTACATTTTAGCATTACCTCTTTTAATTAGATCTATTTTTGTTTTTGCTTTGTCTGAGATCAGTATTACTACCTTTTTTTGATTTCAGATGAAGCATAATAGATTCTGCTACAGACTATTACCTTTATTCTTTCTATGTCTCTCTGATTCAAGTGTGTTTTTAGAAAATGGCATATTGGGACTTCTAGGATGGAGCCAAGATGGTGGCATGAAGTTAGCATTCTCCGGGAGCTTTTCTCTACCTAAAGTTAAATGAAGTTTCTACACTTACCCACCAAAAAAGAAAAAAAAATATAAACAAGGTTCAAACTGTAGACATCATGGAGGATCTTCAGTGAGAGTCTGATTTTTTTAAGAGGAAAAGGGAAGTAAAAAACAGCTAGATGGGAGAACTGGAAAGCCAGCAGGAGGCTTTTGGTCACAGTGCATTCCAGGTCCTGGAAGTTAGAATTGCAAGTCAGCAAGGAGGGTGCCAAATCCAAACAAGATATGAACCCTGAGAACACTGGGGAAAAAGACAGGACTGGATTGGGAACAAATCACTGCATAGGTAGAAACTGGACAAAAGGCAGTAAACAAACCTCTCTTGGGCTACATAATCAACATCTTGGCAAGCAATAAGCTGTGGAGCAGACCCCAGTCCCAGCACAAAAAAAAAAACAACTTGGGATCTATACTCCCTATAACCTAAAAGTATAGCTCAAACACTAAAAATGAGCAAAAAACTAAGAGAGCTAACCATAGAAAACTACTGGGCATATAGAGATGATAAAAATGCCACTTCAGAAAAAGAAAGTAGTTGACAAACTACCAAAACAGAAGTCTCAAATGAGTCTATGAATTAGAATCAAATCCAAAACTTCATAGAAGAGATTTAAAAAGAATCCAAAAACCAAAGAAAAGAGGAAGAAGAAAAGTGGAAAAAAAGAAGAAAATTATGAAAAATTGACCAAAAGAAGTAACTCCTTTAAAAATAAAAATAACCAACTAGAAAAAAATCCAACTTTAAAAAAAATAAAATCTACCAACTGGAAAACGAATGCCACTCATCAAAACTCATATTGATTAATTGGAAAGAGAATGCAGCTCATCAAAAAATAAAATTAACCAATTGAAAAAGGAAATACAGAAGCTCATTGAAGAAAATAAAATCCTAAAAAAAATATAATTGGAAAATAGAAACCAATGGATTTATGGGACACCAAGATTCCATAAAACAAGAAAATTGAAGAAAACATGAACTATTTTGGGAAAAACAAATGACCTAGAAAATAGAACTAGAAGAGATAACTTATGAATTATTGGTCCCAGAAAGCCTAGATCAAAAAAAGAACCTGAAAGCAGTGTAAACACTAACAGAATGCCTTCTAAGGGGGGTGAGGGGAGGGAAACAAGAATGGAGGAAATGGGGGTAAAATTGTAAAACCCAAAATAAATAAAATAAAATCTTTCTCTAAAAAAAGAACCTGAAAAAAAATCTTTCATGAAATTATAAGGGAAAACTGCCCAAATCTGCTGAATCAAGAATACAATATAGCTATGGAAAAAATATTTCTCCAGAAAGAGATCCCAGGATAAAAACCCCATAGCTAAATTCCAAAATTCTCAAATAAAGATGACAGTAATGCAAGAAGTAAAAGAAGCAATTTTAATAAAAAATAAAAAAAAGGAAGAACAATCAGAATTACACAGGCTTATCACTTTAATATTGAATGATCAGAAAACCTGAAATACAGTATTTCAGAGGGCAAAGGATCTTGGATTATAACCAAGAATTTACTACTTCGCAAAATTCAGCATATTCTGTTGGGGAATAAATGAGTTCACTGAAATAGAAAAATTGCAAAATTTCCTGTTAAAAAGAACATAAAACAGAGCATTTGATCTTTGAATATCGGACAAGATCTCAATATACAACCCTTCCAGGGAAGAGGAAATAACATACTTAAATAATCCCATTTCAGAAAAAGAAATTGAAGAAATCATCACTAAGCTCCCTAAGAAAAAGTCTCCAGATTAAGATGTTGTTTAACTCCATCTTTTTGCTGTTTCTGTTGTTCCAGAATTGTTTTGGGTTGCTATTTTATAATTGTTTGGAGGTAAGTATGGTATTTTACTGTTTTCTCTGTGATTTTGACTCCTATAAGGTCAAATTATTTATTTTCCACATATAACATATTCCAGCCTTTCTGATAAGCATTTTACAAATATTAATTCATTTGATCTTCAGAATAAGCTTGAGAGATAGGGACTGTTATGATTTCAATTTTAAGAATGAGGGAACTGAGAGAGACTATCACAGACACTCAGAAAGTTTCTGGGTCTAGATTTGATCTTATGTCTTATTTACTCTAGGGCCAATTCTCTATTTTCTTAACCACTGAGTAGTACCTGTCACATTTATGTTTGTTATTACCTTTCATGCACTCTGCATGTATCTTGAATGTACCTACTGTTTTACATGTAGTCTCCCCCATTAAAATGTGAGTTCAAGGACCATTTTGGAGGAATTTTTCACCTTGTGGGTTCCATTATAATGATGAAATCTCACATGGCACTTAGATACACATAAAGAAGAAATTAAAATATTTCCATGAGGATCTTATCCTCTACACTGGCATTGCCTTACATCTTTCACCACAAATTATATCCTTTTAGTAAAGTTGGTTGCATTTATGATTGTATTGCTCTGGTTTTAAAGTATGACAGTAAACATAGTCACTTTCCTCCAACAGTCAAATGGATCTCTGATGGTTTAGTTAAAACACAGATTTGGTTAGCATTAGCTCTTTAGAGTTGTCAAATTGTTTGTTATTCAGATCAGACACTTTCAAAAAGTGCCAGAGCTTGGTGTCTGCCAGGTTTTCTGGGTAATACAATAGCAGCAGCCAGTAAAGCATCTTTGAAAAGTACATATTCCTGGAATTTCAGCTAGAGACCAGGAACATCCACATGTAGCAAGCACACGAGAACACACACACACACACACACACACACACACACACACACACACATACAAACAGACACATACACTTTACAGTTTTGGTAAACACAACTCTATGTTAATTCCATCTATCCCTACTAAAATAAAGTAATATGAAGTATAAATATTGTGCCTTCTCTTTGTTATTTTTCTCAGAAGAATTTTTTCCTTTCCAAGTCTGAATCAGATTCCCAGAAGAAAAAAAATCAGTTCTCAGTAAAAATATATTAGTATGTAGAATTTTCCCTAAAAATTGGAATAAAGGAATAAATCTTTGCTAATTTTGCAAATTCCTTTGTACTATGAATGCTTATAATCTTAATGCCTAATATCAATTCCTTTAATTAAATAATCAAAAATGATTAACTGGATGCACTTATTCTTTGGGAGAAAAACCACATACTGAGAAATTAAAATATATGAATGATTTTGATTACAATAGGATGATGATGATGATGATGAAGTAGCTAACATTAAAATAGCCCTTTAATATTTACTAAGCAACTTACATATAATATTTTATTTGACCCTACTATTTTCCCCATTTCATACCACCAATAAGACCAATTGTTGATTTTTTTGTCACCACTGCATCATTAAGAAAAAGAATCCTTGGAAGGAATGGCAGGGATATTCTGGTCCTGCTTCCAGTCCAGGTCCCAGACTCATTATTCAGAAGAGCAATTCCTGTTGAAATGGGCAACCCTCACTTCAAGCAAGTCTTTCTATGTGAAAAAGCAAGGTACTCCAATGGAGAGACAGGAGGTGATATGTGCTTGGCAAATTGAACTACCAAACCCCACCTTAAGTACCATCTCATCACTCACCCTGATGAGTATAGTCCTATTCCCTGAACTCAAGAAGCCTGGCAATAAGAGGCTTCAGAAAAGCAAGTGTTGACATTAGAGTTCTTGGCACTGTGAAATGGCTTAATATAAGCCATGGATATAGTTTAATCAGAGGAAATAGTATTAAATAAGATTAATAACCATCTGGTCTGCTGCTAAACTCTAGCCACCATTAGGGCTTCTCATCTGACTTGTACCTGAAATCTTCTTTCTATGTTATCTCCTTTTAGATACCCAGGGCTTTGCATATAATATGTCCTTAATGAGTGAATTCTTCATACAGATGGTGGGGGATGAGTCTGAGAGAGAATAAATGATGTGCCCAGAAGCACATTAATAAATTTCTATGATGGGATTATACTTATGTTCTTCATGATTCCTTAGTTTAGCATGCTATTCAGAATATTCCTTAGCTAAATTCTACACAGATAAAGTTGCCTACATTGAAAGGTGAAGGAAACATGGCTTTGTATCTGGATTCTGGGTGCCTATTTGGGGAATTTAACTCAAAGTCACAGAATTTTCTCCTTTCTCCACTTTCCTCCAACAGTCATCCATCCTTCACAAGAAATACTGACCACAAGTATCAGTTATAGTCAAGAGAACTTTCTCAAGCAAAAAATATTCCTCCCTTTCTGTTTTTTCAACCCCCTCCCACATAGTGCTATCTCTAAGACAGCTCAGGAAACACACAAAAATATTAGAAGGTTGGAACCATACCTTAACAAGAATCTGAATGGATCCTGTAGCTTTTGTGGATATGAAATACCAGAAAGTCAAGGTACAGGTTGCACTGGATTCTTGCCATTGATAACTCTTCAAATGGGCTTTTTCTCCTCTCAAGCCTGTTGGAGTAGCCTCCAGATATAAGAAGTGCCCTGAGAACAAGGAGCAAAGTCAGTTATGATGAGAATATTGAGGCTACTATTTGAGGTGTCCATTCTTCATTAGTGCCTTTAATTAAATTTCATAGGCTTTAAACTGCCAAACACATTTCCATTTAAAACAGAAAGCAAACCTAACATCAGAGCCATCACCTCATTTAACAAACAATTTTCAACAGACTATGCTTTAGAAATGTACTCTGCTATACTTACTGGGAGCATTAATTGATCTGAGGGGTCTATTTATGCCACCAATTCAATCCAGCAGCTATAGGACAATTTAATCAACTCGGAAAATCTCTATGAGCCTTCCTCATCCAAAAAGGATCTGAGTTTATGAAAGTAGTTCACGCCAACTCTGCTCTATTTTTTAAAATTACCCCATTGCAATGCATGGCTGTTCACTAGGTGCTCTATGTTCATGAAAGAGAATGGACAGCCTTTGTGAAACAGATGTGGTATACGTCTTCACCATGATTAAATGCAATCAAATCACTATGTGAGATATAAACAATCAAACAGAGCCAGCTTTCACATTTCATCATGTGTTGACTGTACAAGTAAGAGAGCTGGCATTCTCATATCCATAATTGCAACATAAGTAACACATGGTCACCCAAACAGCGATAAGCAAATTGCTTCAGCTTTGTATTTGCATCCAAGATGTGAATCTGGGGCAGTGTGAATCTTTGTAGAATACTTTTTTTTTTTAACATTTCTCTGGCTCAAGTACAAGGATGAATCTGAATTTACCAGAAGAAATTAGCCTGTTAGGCTCCCTTCATATTGTAATTCAACAAACATTTATTAGCTGCCTGCTATATGTTAGAGACAAAAAAATGGAGAGAAATGAAATGAAAACCTTGATCTTAAAGAGCTTATATGCTGTCTTTCACATAGATCTCGGAACTTTGGGCATATGGACATATGATTTAATTAATATTAAATTCCTTTCATCTTTGTTCACCTGAAATTTTCCTCTTGGGCCAATTTCTATGAGCATCATTGGATCAGACAATGAGAAACAGAAGGATCCTCAGAGATCATCAGGTCTAGTTCCTTCATTTGAGAAAGAAGTAAATTGAGAGTGAGGTAAGTTAAGAGACCTGTCTAAGGTCATATAGGTAGTAAATGACAAAGCTGGGATTTAAATGCTTTTCCCAAATCTCTTTCCTGATTCAGTAAAAAAAAAAAATGTTCTTTGACAACAACTGTTAAAATGGAGTTTTCCAGCACTGCAGCTCTGATGAACTCATTTTATATATATATATATATATATATATATATATATATATATATATATATATATATATATATATCTTTTAAGTTTCCAACATACATATAGATATATAGATATATAGATATAGATATATGATCTCATTTGATTCTCACTATGAAGTAAGTAGAGCTGATCAAGCATTTTTGTTCTGCAGATGGAGAGACATTATTAGGTCTGAAAAGTTAATTCAATTCCTATATGTCAGATTGTTTAAGAGTGACAGAGTCACTAGTTTGCCCTGCTTTTCTCAAACTATAGGACTTTGGGCAAGTCATAATTTCTCCAAGCCTCAGTTTCCTCATATGTCCATTAGGAGTTTGGACTAGATGACCTCAAGTATTTCTCAGGAGCTCTAAATCTATGCTTCCATGAGTCTCTCAACTTGAATTTGAACATATTTCTTGTATTTCCAAATAAAAATCATGTAGTTAACATTATGTCATTTGAAAGAGTCAATTTATGGAGCTTTCTATTCTCTCATCTAAAGGCATTATAGCAATTGCAATTAATATTAGATTTTGATTACTTGTTAAATATTACTTTTATGTGCCATACACTATAATTACGTCTCTAGAGCTCTCCAGCTCCCTCTCAGGAAAGGCAATGTGTGATGAGTATGGTGAATGTGATTAGGTTCCCAATAATGAGGTGAAGACTTACCAGTTACATTTCCAAGTGTGTGGTCTCTGGGAGGGCTCAGAAGCAGAGGGGAGCCAACTCCCAGAACCCAGTCAAAGTTGTCAGCCAGGGAATTTTGCCAACCACAGATGCCATCTTCAAAGGTGCAGGAGGTTCCACAATCATTTTCATCAGTATTATCTCCACAGTCATTTACAAAATTGCAGCTCTGTTCTGGTTGGAAACACTTGCCATTCTGACATGCCCTATAGCCATATGGGCAGGAATCTGAAAGCAGAAGAATGAGGTAGGCACTGATGATTCATACTCTTCTAATCCAGCAAGAGCTTTAGAAAGCTACAGCGAAAATAATTATCTCTATTTAAAAAAGGGGTGGAAAGTGGTCCAAAGCACTTTTACTAAATACTCTCAAAGCAAAAGAAATTTCATTCTCTTTTCATTTTGCTAATTTTGTATAAAATATAAACATAGTGTATATCAATTTCTCCCCTTCAAAGCCTTTAAGGAAAAATTCTATCTAAGTACTCTACCCAGCTTAGTAATGTTTTCTAATCTCGCTTAATTACTGGCATTTCCCTTCTGTGAATTATGGAAATTAGACCATTTTAATTTAAGTAGTGTTAAAATTAGTTGTGGAGAGACAGTGCAAGAATAAACATTTTTAAGGTTTTGGTTACAGAGTTTGGTTTTCTCAAAGAGACAGTAAACAAAAAAAACATCTTCCAGAGGACTATTATTGCCCTCTTTTCACATTATTTCTTGTGGAGCTAGATTATTTTACTTTAATCACTTTTGAACTTTAAATTTATTAGATCAGATCCCACTTGTTTGGCTTGGGTTAAGAAGGAAGAACTAAAACTAAGAGTTGGATGTTGCAATGAAACAATTGAATAAAGATAGAAAAACATTTCCTAACAATCAGATAGCATGGTCTTACCTGAGTGGTAGTGAGTATCCTCCTTAATAGTGGTAAAAAGGTGAAGATGGATTGGACCCCCCTCCCCTCCAAAAAGTGATCAAATGAGTGACTTGTAAACTTAACAAGCTAAAAACAGTATCAGCCATAAATTTTATAATAAAAACAAAAACTGTTATTTATCAATATATCATGTTCCATAAGAAGAGTAAATGGATTGGTTGAGATAATGATTACAGTCTGTGAGACTTCTATCACTTAAACGAGCAATAAACATTTACTAAGTCTCGATCTGTGCCAAACTCTGGAAAAATAAAGAGACAGAAGACAGTTTTCGAGTTTCACAGTCTATTGGGAGAGACAACACCAATATTTTTTTTCTTTTTTTAATTTTTACAAGGCAATGAGGTTAAGTGGCTTGTCCAAGGCCACACAGCTAGGTAATTATTAAGTGTCTGAGGCTGGATTTGAACTCAGGTCCTCCTGACTCCAGAGCCAGTGCTCTATACACTGTGCCACCTAGCTGCCCATCAATCAATTCTTTATAGGATAAATAGGAAAAAAAAATTAACAGAGGAAAAGAACAAGAAATAAGAGCATTTTGGAAAGGCTTCCTGTCAAAGATGAAATTTTTTTTTTGCAAGGAAGTGGGGTTAAATGACTTGCCCAAGATTACACAGCTAGGTGATTATTATGTGTCTGAGACCAGATGTGGAATCAGGGCCTCCTGAATCCAGGAGTGATGCTCTATCTACCATGCCATCTAGCTGCCCCCAAAGACGAGATTTCCTTTTAATTCTTAAAGAAGTTCAAGAAATATTAATTTAAGTCAAGCAAGCCAGTTGCTGAGATGAAGAAAGAGAGAAATCAGGAAATGTGTTTAAAACCTGAAATTATGAAAGATTTTTTTTAAGTAAGGAAAAAAGACTGCTTTAGTAGAACCAATCAAGAAAGAATTCTAGCCCCTAGCCACAGATTTGGTGTTCCCATACTATTGGAGGAATACCTCATGAAATTCAGAGATCCAGAAGATGTCCTATCTTCCTGTGAACAGGCTGGCAGTGTCATTAGATCAGTTTACTACAATGTTTTCATCAGAAATTACAGGAACAAGATTTATTTATTTTTAGAACCCAGTAGAAAAGTATACTATTGGGGCAGAGTAGATGGTAGTGTGGGGGCAGGAATTCCCAGAAGCTTTTCCCCTAAAAATTCCAAATGCCTTCAAATTATGTCTCTAACCAAATTCTAGAGGGGAAGAACCATCAGAAAGACTGAGTGAAACAATTTTCTAGCTCAAGAGAACTTGGAAGAACCACAGGAAAGGTCTAGTCCACCAGGACTGGGGTTGGAAAGAGCTGCAAAACAGCCCAGGTCTCAATTGTACAGCAGAGAAAAACCAGCTCCATATGGAACAGCCCATAATACCCCTAGGTCCCTGAAGGAAGCTGAGTCTGTAGCACATGAGTAGTTTCCAGATCTCTTGGTCCCACAGATCACTAGGGAGATTGGAGAGTTGGCAGAAGTTTGATGCAGCACAGGCCTCAGGGTAGCCCAACCTCTGGAAGCTCTGGAACCACCCAGCAGATGCTTCCAAAGCACTCAGTCCATATATGTTAAGAGGTCATGGAGACTGCCAAGATGTCTCTGCTATCTCTGGGATAGGATTCTGCTGCATTGTCCATATTCAGATTCAGGGCCTTCCATACCACCACAGCAGAGCAGGGACCATCCTCACAGTCCTGACAAGGGGGAAATGCATGTGGCCATTCACAGACCAGACCACAGAGCATGAGAGCATTCAGAGCCTCTCATAAGACCTTGGAGGAATTAAAGTCCCTGGAAGGTTATCCAAAAATACCCCCCCAAAAAACTTGGGAAATACATTAAAAACAGGTAATAGGCTAAGAAAGTGAGCAAACAATAGGAAAAAAAAAAGAAATCTGACCAAAGAAAATTACTTTAGTCCCAAGGAGGATCAAAATATATACCCAGAAGATGACATAGTCAAACCTTCTGTACCCAAAGCCTCCAAGAAAAATAACAATTGGTCTCAGACTATGGAATAACTCAAAAAAAGACTTTCAAAAGCAAGTAAAGAAGGTTGAAGAAAAATTGGAAAGAGAAATGAGAACAATGCAGAAAAATCATGAAAACCAAGTCAACAGCTTGGTAAAGGAAATAGAAAAAAAAAACAACACAGAAGAAAATAACATGTCAAAAACCTATAAGGTCCAATGTAAAAAGCAGTCCAAAAGTTCAATGAGGAGAAAAATGTCTTAAAAAGCAGAATTATCCAGTTGAAAGATGAGATAAAAAAGCTTTCTGAAGAAAATAACTCCTTCAAATGTAGAAAGTAGATAAGAGAAGCTGATGATTTTGTGAGAAATCAAGAAACAATAAAATAAAACCAAAAAGAATGAAAAACTAGAATAAAATGTGAAATATCTCCTTGGAAAGACAACTGACTTGGAAAACAGATCCAAGAGATAAAATTTTTTAAAAATTATTGGGCTACCTGAAAGTCATGACCAGGAAAAGAGCCTTGACTCCAATTTTCAAGAAACAATACAGCAAAATTGCCCTGATATCCTAGAAGCAGAGGGTAAAATAGAAATTGAGGTAATTCATTGAATCATCTCCTGAAATATACCCTCAAAAAAACCTCCCAGGAATATTATGGCACAATTCCAAAAGTCCCAATTCTAAAGGAAATACTACAAGCAGTCAGAAAGCAGCAATTCAATTATTGTGGTGCTACAGTCAGGATTACACAGGATTTGGCAGCATCTACACTAAAGGCTCATTTTGCTTTGAATATGATATTCTGGAAGGCAAAAGAACTTGGATTATGACCAAGAATCAACTACCCAGCAAAACTGAAAATCCCCTTCCAGGGGAAAAGATGGACATTGAATGAAATAGGGAAATTCAGATTTTCCAGTTGAAATGACCAGAGCTGAAAACAAATTTTGATTTTCAAGTATAGGACTCAAAGCATAAAGAGGGTAGACAGGAAGGGCTAATTATGGATTTAATAATGTTGAACTGTTTGTATTCCTGCATGGGAAAAAATATTGATAACTTAAATGAACCTTCTCATTTATAAGAGCAGTTAGAAGGAGCAAATATAAACAAGGCACAGGAGGGAGTTAAATATAATAATATAAAGATGGAATCAATGGATGAAAAAGGAATGAACTGGCAGAAAAATAAAGCAGAGGTAGAATGGGCTAAGATATTTCACTTAAAAATGTCAAGAAAAAGATTTTAGAATGGAGTGTAAGTGGAAGAGGGAAGATAAGAGGGGGGGACAAGTGAGCCTTTATACATTTTTTCCATTCAAGAAAGATTTTATATAGAGGGAGTTTTACAATTTCCCCCCTAAGTTTGCTTCCCTCCTCCCACCTCCACAGAAGGCAGTCTTAGTCTGTACATTGTTTCCATGGTATACATTGATCTAAGTTGAATATGATGAGAGAGAAATCATATCCTTAAGGAAGAAAAATAAAGTATAAGAGATAGCAAAACCACATAAAAAGATAAGTTTTTTCTCTAAGTTAAATGTAATAGATTTTGGTCTTTGTTTAAACTCCACAATTCATTCTCTGGATACAGACAGTATTCTCCATAGCAGATAGCCCAAAATTGTTCCTGATTGTTGCACTGATGGAGTAAGTAAGTCCATCAAATTTGATCATCACCCCCATGTTGCTGTTAGGGTGTACAGTGTTTTTCTGGTTCTGTTCATCTCACTCAGCATCAGTTCATGTAAATCCCTCCAGGCTTGCCTGAATTCCCATTTCCTCCTGGTTTCTAATGGAACAATAGTGTTCCATGACATACATATACCACAGCTCATTATGCCATTCCCCAACTGAAGGACATTTACTTAAATTTCCAATTTTTTGCCATCACAAACAGGGCTGCTATGAATATTTTTGTTCAAGTGATATTTTTACCTGTTTTATTATTCTCTTCAGGGTATAGACACAGTAGTGGTATTGCTGGATTAAAGGGTATGCACATTTTTGTTGCCCTTTGGGCATTATTCCAAACTGCTCTCCAGAAAGGTTGGATGAATTTACAGCTCCACCAATAATGTATTAGTGTCCCAGCTTTTCCACAACCCTTCCAACATTGTCCTTTCTGGTCATATTGGCCAGTCTGAGAGGTGTGAGGTGGTACCTCAGAAATGCTTTAATTTGTACTTCAAGTGAGCCTTTAATTCTCATTAGAAATGATTCAAAGGGGCAGCTAGGTAGCATAGTGGATAAAGCACGGGCCTTGGAGCCAGGAGTACCTGGGTTCAAATCCAGTCTCAAACACTTAATAATTACCTAGCTGTGTGGCCTTGGGCAAGCCACTTAACCCCATTTGCCTTGCAAAAAAACCCCTCTAAAAATAAAAAAGAAATGATTCCAAGAGAAATGCTATGCACACTCAAACAAGTATAGAAATCTATCTTCTAGAGGAAAAGGAGGAGCAAGGGATGGGAGAAGGTGTATGGGGAGGGGGGGGGTGTAGGTTACAAAAAAGAAGAAAGATCATGGGAGAGGGTAGTCAGATACAAAGCACTTCTGAGGGGGGAGAGGGTGCAAGGAGAGAGAAAATAGAATAAATGGGAATGGGAAGGAATAGAAAGGAGGCTAATACAATAGCAACTGTGGGAAAAATATTGAAGCAACATCTCTGATGGACTTATGATAAAGAATGCAATCTATTCCAGAGAAAGAGTCGGTGGTATCTGAACACAGTACACTTTTTTCTCTCTCACTTCATTTCTCTTGAAGTTTCTCTATCTTTTTTGGGGGGGAAGGGGGGTAATTTCATAGGATTATTGTAGTAATGTGAAAATAGGGGGTAGCTAGGTGGTACAGAGAATAGAGCACTGGCCCTGGAGTCAGGAGGATTTGAGTTCAAATCCAGCCCCAGACACTTAATAATTGCCTAGCTGTGTGACACTGGGTAAGTCACTTAACTCCATTGCCTTGCAAAAAAAATATGAAATTTAAAAAAAAATGTACACTAGGCAAAAGGAGAATATCTATATGCGAGAAAGTGAATATCCTCTCCAGAGTTACAGACAATTTCTTAAAGGTGTTTCATGTAGTGAGGGAAAGCATGTTTCAGATATTTGGTGTGAAATGTCAAACTTCTAAATGCAGAACAATTTGTCAAGAAAACCCATGGACAATATTGGTGTGCCATGGTACAAGAAGTCACAAAGACTTGGGTACAACTGAATAACAAAAACAACTTATAATAATCATATTGCTGAAGTAAAATATAATGAATTTAGTAAAATAGTCTGATTGTCAAATTAATAATCAAGAAAGGAACAAGGCTACTTGTAATCTTGAAAGGAATCTGGCATAGACTATAGACTTGTTCTCTCAATATCTACTCATACTGGCAGGATAAGTATTGAGAATTTAATATACCTTTTCTACTTCTGGGTTCTAGGTTTACCCCTGAGGAGTTGGGGGTTTCTTGCTAATGCCATAAAACTCATAAGCCCAGTATGTTTTGGAGTTTCCTTAATTATGAGTTGATTATGCAAGCAATCTCATAAACTTTAGGTAAACTACTTATTTCTAATAACAGAAGTGTACTCAGCAGGAAGTTGCAGACACTAAAATAATGAAGCTCCTGCTCTGTGTGGAACAAACAAAATACAACAGAACATCTCTCTTTCATCTATCAGAAAAACCTGCAGAGGACTTACTTAAAATGATAAGGAGTATAGAAGAGTAAACAACAATCTTTTATTTGCTTAATTAATTCAGATAGAATGAAAAAATTACTTGTGAATACAGTAAAGAAAATCTGCTAATAACTTTTAGAAGTTGAGGGCAGCTAGGTGGCACAGTGGATAGAGTACCAGACCTGGAGTCATGAGGACCTGAGTTCAGTTCTGGCCTCAGACATTCAATAATTACCTAGCTCTGGGACTTGGGCAAGCCACTTAACCCCATTGCCTTAAATTAAAAAATAACTTTTAGAAGTTGATGGAGCTTTCAATATGAAACTATCTTAAAGACCTGGAGTTACTGAGATGGTAGCTATCAAACTAACTAAAATGAAAAAAAATATAGGAAAATGCTCAATCTTGGAGTGGATGTAGATCAACTGAGATGCAAATGCATTAATGGTGCAATAATGGCGTAATAATGCAATAATGGTAAAGTTGTGAATAGATCCAACCATTCTGGAACTATACCCAAAGGGCATACAATTCAACTTAGCAATACCACTACAAGGCCTGTATACTAATAAGCTAATAAAAGGGGGTAAACTCACATGTACAAAAATTATACCTCTTTTTTTGCAGTGAATTGGGAATTTTGCAAAGAATTGGGAATTGACTGAATGTCCATCAATTGGGGAATGGTTGAATAAGTTATGGTATATATGAATGCTATGGAACACCTTTTCTGTAAGAAACCATGAGTGACTGGACTCTAGAAAATCCTGGAAAGACTTATATGAGCTGATGCTGAGTGAAATGAACAGAACCAGAAAAAACTTGTACACATTAATAACAGTGTGAGGTGAGCACTTTTGATAAATGCAGCTCCTCTCATCCTTTCAGTGATCAAGGATAATACTGAGAGACCTATTATGAAAAATGTCATCTTTATCCAGAGAAAAAACTATAGAGTTTAAATGCAGAGCAAAGTATTCTTTTTTAAAATAATTTTAAAAAATTTTTCTGTTTTAATTGTTTTACTTTTAAAATTTCTTTCATTTTTTAAAATTTTTTGTGTTTTTCCACTTAAGTCTAATTTCTCTTTCATAACATGACTAATATGTACTAATATGTAAAAATGTTGATCACAAAACACCTTTATTGAATTGATTACTACCATGGTGAGTAAGGAGGGAAAAGAGAGTGGTAGAACAATATGGAACTCAAAAGCTTGGAAAGGTTGACTACTTTATTTTTGGTTGAAAATCTCATTTTTTGAATATAAATGGAAACAACATAATAAGATGATTAATTTAAAAAATTTTAAACATCCTGGAGTTAAAATTGTCAACATATTTACCAGCCTTAGGAAAGTTATTTTATTTTGTAGAAAAATTAGTATAACTTTATTATCATTATATTGTTTTTAGTCTCTTACCACTTTTTATCATTTTTGAATACATAATTAGAAGTCCCTTAGAGAGAAGGGATTAATTTTTGAAAACTGCTTATGTCATAAGAACTGTGATGATATGTCCATGACAAAACATGTCTTAAAAATTGTTACTCAAATTATGATAGCAAAGACCCAAGAGATCATTGACTACGTTAGGTTAACTTCTTATTCATCAAATGTCTTTTTCCAACTTTATGTTGTCCTATTTATTTCATTCTTATACTTGCTTAAACATAATAATTTCTAGGGAAAAAAGCTACTGATGTGCGCCTCTATGACCATCATTATGCTCTCCTTCTAACTTGTAGTCCATATTTCCAACTCCACACTCTGGTTTTAACCCTAGGCATCCTTGAGTTCCATTGTATATTTGAAGGAGTTATTTTCTTCAGAAAGCTTTTTAATCTCATCTTCTAAATGGCCAATTCTGCTTTTTAAGATATTTTTCTCGTCTTTGACTTTTAAACTATTTTTTTCCATTTGACCTTGCAGGGTTTTAACATATTATTTTCTTGAGTGGTTTTTTTGATATCTTCTTCACCAAGCTGTTGACTTGGTTTTCATGATTTTTGTGCATTGTTCTAAATTTTCTTCCCATTTTTTCTTCTACCTCATTACATGCCTTTCAACGTCTTTTCTGACCTGTCCATGGTCTGAGTCCATTTCCTATTTCTCTTGGAGGCTGTGGTTAGATCGATTTTGTCATCTTCTGAATGTGTATTTTGAACCTCCATGGGACCAAAGTAATTTTCTATGATCAGGTTCTTCTTTTTTCTGTTGTTTGCTCATTTCCTCAGCCTATGAGTGATTTTCTACAATTTACTACACTTTGGAGAGTTTTGGGGGCACCCCACAAGGACTTTAATTTCTCCAAGTTCATATGAAATGCTCTGATTGCTCTCCTGGCCTGTGCTCTGTTCTACAGATGACCACAGGCATTCCCTTTTGCCCTGGAGCTTTGACTCTCTATAAGTGGTATGGGGGCCCAAACTGTGACCTGGATCTGTGTGTGAACAGAGTAGAGTTCTGGCCCAGGGATAGCAGAAAGTCTTCTGCAGTGTCTCCCCACATCCTTACTATCCTAAGGCTGTGTACTCTGGAAGTGCTGGGTGTCTCCACTGATAACCACCACAGGTTCCCACCTCAGGGCTGCTCTGAGGCAGGTGCTGGTCAGAGTTCCTTGCTCAATCTGGTGCCACAAAATTCTTTCACTGCTCCTTCAAGCCATCCCTTGCAATCCCTGTGCCAAGAGGTCTAGAAACTGCACCCTATCCCATGGACCCAAGGCACCTCCAGAAACCCAGGCACCCCAAGGGCTGTTCCTGCAAGGCTGGACTGGTTTGCTCTGGCCCAGGTGCTTTGTGGCTCTTTCCAACTCCCAGTACCTTTTTTTTTTATTTTTGCAAGGCAGGTGGGGTTGAGTGAGTTGCCCAAGGCCTCATAAATAGGTAATTATTAAGTGTCTGAGGACAGATTTGAACTCATGTACTCCTGACTCAAGGGCCGGTGCTCTATCCACTACGCCACCTAGCCACCCCTCTTGGATATTTTAAGTTGTCTTGGATTGGAAAATTGTATCACTCAGTCTTTGGGTTCTGCCCCCTCTAAATTTTGGCTAGTGTCACAATTTGACTGTTTTTGGATTTTGGGGGGGGGCAGTTACTGGGAATTCCTACTCTCACATCATCATCTTGCCTTTGCACTCTGCACCTTAGGAGAATTCTAATCTTAATATAAGAACATAGAATGATTAGGAAAGAATGCTGTTAAAAATGTTGGTGTTGAGATAAAGGTATGAAAGCTAGATCTAGCTAAAGTTATTCTTTATAATAGCTATGTCATTAAATATAAGATTTTTCAACTGGACTGATCTTAGCTTTTTAATAAAATTATGTTTTTAATTTACCAAAAAGGTTAAATCATTCCCAAACAAAATCACCCATGGCATAAGTTTGCTTAGGCCACAGATTATCTGTCAAGTTTCTAGCAACTTCAACTGTTTTGTGAAGTTTATCAAGATGAAATTTGGAAGCACAAATAAATCTATTTAAACTTGAATATGTAAATATTGACCTATGTATGTTAGAAATAATAATTCTAAGAGAAAGCGAAGATATTTACCTTTTGTTCTCCCTCCAATATTATGCAACTCTATCCTCTATCCTGTGGATTCTTCCTAAGAGTTGGTAAATAAAACATGTAATGTATGCTCCATTGTCTTTTCAAGACATTCTCTCCATACAACAAGAACACATGTATATAAAAGAATACACACACACACACACACACACACACACACACACACACACACAATTTCCTTTACCTAGGCAAGGAGGTACCTTCTCTGCACATACTTTAATGAGAATCTGGCATACCTGGGCTGGTGTCTCCACATGAAAGTCACAAAGCTACCAAGTCTAAGAGTTGGCATTTAAACCTGTGACTTCTTCATTTTAAATCTGACCCTCTAACCATTAAGCAATCTGACTCTTTAATTTACTATTATTATGCAAGCATTTTTGTCTTATCTGATTCTTCATGAATGGTTTTGGGGTTTTCTGGACAAAGATAATGGAGTAGTTTATGATTTCCCTCTCAGATTCATTTTACAAATGAGGAAACTGAGGCAAAGACATTGTGACTTGCCCAAGATCCTAAAGCTAGTAAATGTCAGAGACCAGACCAGACATGAATTCTAGAAAATGAGTCTTCCTCACACTAAGCTCAATACTCTATCCACTGCACTACCTAACTGCTACTTTCCAGTCATATATACATTCAAATCTAGTTTTTATATAAAAAAGGAATCTGAACATGGTGGATTTTACCTATGTATTCACTAAACAACCAACACCCAAGACTTAACATGTCAGACATTTACTGTCTTTCCCCAAAAACCTGCTTCTCCTTCTGAATTCCTTACTATAATTAGAGGGCAATACCATATTCCAAGAACATTTCAAAATGATGTTGCAATCTTTGATTATTCCTAATATTCTGCATCTGAAATGCATTAATTTCATTGTCTGAAGTATATTAGTTTCAGTGTCTATTCTACTTTAGAAATTCTTTTCCCACCTATTTCCTAATTTCTATTCTCTCTAAAGTAACTACAATTTATACCTTTATTACAACCCATCTAGGGCTGATGTAGAGGAAGGAGTGGAACTCCGCTATCATCTCATCATTAAATAGACTTAAGATCGGCATTAAATTGTGCTTTATTTAAAATAATTGACTACTTAAAAGACTAAAATCTATACAGTCTGTATACCATCTTCAAGAATTGGGTAAATACTAAATAGTTCTCTTTGCAAAGGGAAACCATTTTCAATATAAACAGCAAACAATTTCTTTTAATTAAAGGTCATTTTTGAATCAATGACCTATATGCTGTCAGCTAGTAGGAAAAATTCAAAAGACAATTATTAAAGTAAAAAAGGTAGAAGAGAGAAGGTAATGCATGTTATTACAGCTACTCTTAGTAGACCTGTTGCATTAAGTAATGAACTCTGAAAATGTGAAATGGTAAAAAAAAATTAAGAAACTGGCTCTCTTACCAATTTTTGAGATATTTACAGAATAATCCTAAATAGTTAACCACAGTGTAGATTCCAAGAAATAAAATAATTGACTCAATGCTTACTCAATTTGATTGACAGGAATAACATAATAATAATAAATGTTAATGTTAGTTTCATGTAAACTATTTTAAAAGCATAGGATTGTGGTGTTCCCTCCAATGGTACATATGAGTAGACTATTGTTTCAGATGAAGCTTTTAGACAACTAAGGTCTCTCTCATGTGAAATAACAGTGAAGCCAAATTTCTCTCAACCAATTGAACTATTGTTATTAACACTAAACAACAAATTTCAATCTATCTTTATCAAATACTTCAACTCACTGTTCTATTTACTGCAAGAATTTCTATTTCTATTTTTTATTTTTTATTTTTAAAAATTAATTTATTTATTTATTCTTATTTGCCTTGGGTGCTCCTGACTCCAGGGCCTGTGCTCTGTCCGCTGCACCAACTGGCCATACCTGCAAGTATTTCTAAAATAACACTTCTGCATTTCAATATTTTTCCCATAAGATTTGTTTCATCTAAGTCATAGGTAGAGGATAGAAATTGTACTGGGTATGATCAACTATAGAGACCTTCATCCAAATAATAGAAATTTCTCTCCCTGAAAGTACAGATCTATCAATTAACACTTAAATAAAGAGGGGAAAAAAGGGAAAGGGATTAGTGGATCTTATTCTGTCGAGTAATGGTCTTGACATATCTAGTGATTGCAACATAACTCTTCTATATGAGTAAGGATTTATTGATTTATTTTCCATGTGAAAATGACTCACTTGCATGGAAAGTCTTAAAAGTTACAAATAACATTTAGGTATATAATTAGCTTAGGGAAATTCCAAGGGAGAAAATTTCTTCTACCTAGGCTAGGAGGTACCTTCTCTGTATCATATAGAGAGCTGCCTAGGTCACTGAGAGTTTGTAAATCTAATTTGCCCAAGGTTCACAGCCAATGGGTGTCTGATATAGAACCAAAACTCTGGTCTTCCTGTTTCCAATGACAACTTTTTGCCAAACAGTTATCTCTAAAGTACTTATTCTTAGCTATGAATCTACTTAATTATATTTTAAAATATGTTTTGATACCTGCATCTTAACATAATTGGTTTCCTTTGTAATTCTCTAATATTTTAATTAGAACCACCAGATTCCAAAGGGGTCCATGACTCCCCCCAAAACGTTAAGAATTTCTGTTTTTGAGTATCCAACTTCTTTATGATAGACTGTTAACTAAGTATTAAATGCATATTTTCCTATTCTTAATTAGTGTGATAACTTTCAAATGAACTGACCTTGCCTAATGTGTAGACATAGCTTTGTGATTCCTAAGTGGGGAGAGATTGAGGCAGGTGGATTGTTTGAGAAAGAGAAGGGCTACTGCTGATCTGTTATCTGCTTTAAATAACACATTAATATCAGTATGGAGAGTCCCTAAGTGTCACAAGGCTTCTTAAGAAGGGATTAAATGTACCAGTTTAGAAATGGACCAGGTCAAAGTTTACATAATCACCACTGAGAACTGCCCTGTGTATGATACATGCTAAGAGAGACAGACAGAATCATAGACAGAAAATCATAGAGAAAGAGAAAGACAGAGACAGAGAAACAGAGACAGAGAGAGAGAGACAGAAATTCGAAGTCTGAGACAGAGAGAAATAAAAAGACAGACTAAGACAGAGGCACATATAAAGACAGAATTAGATCAAGTAGAAACAAATATGCTAAGGTTCTGGTTTTTCTTTTGTTTTCAAGGTGAGGTATTCTTAGTATAAGAAATCCCTTCTTCAACAGAGATTGTAACACAGTTTTGGGGGGGGAAGTAGGGTATAGATTAGGGTATAGATTATAGAGAATTTCATGACACCCTTAGAGGTTAAATAATTTCCCCATAATCTTACCATTGCTTATGTATTAGAGGAAGGGTTGGAATCCAGATCACCCTGACTTTAAGATCATCATCTACTCACTTTGCTACTGACTCTAGGTTAGGACATGCTTAAATGCTTATTTTCTCACATTTCTGGCCTTGAACAGTTATAATAGTAAAGATTAGATAAATTCTTTTTTTGCTGACCTAACCCTAATTCCAATTCTGTAGCGGAAAATAGCTCTAAATAAGGGGAACACAAGTGTAGAATCCTAAGTAACCTGAAAAGGAAAATAGTCTTTAATGGTTCTGTCTTGAAAAGAATTGCTGGGGCGGCTACGTGGCATAGTGGATAAAGCATGGCCTTGGAGTCAGGAGTACCTGGGCTCAACTCCGGTCTCAGACACTTAGTAATTACCTAGCTGTGTGACCCTGGGCAAGCCATTTAACCCCATTTGCCTTGCAAAAACCTAAAAAAAAAAACCAAAAAAAAAAGAAAAGAATTGTTGAAGTGCATATATTGAACAGTATAATATTTCCTAATTGACTATATTATACATTTCCTATTTGCATACCTATATGTGTGTATATATATATATATATATATATATATATATATATATATATAACAAAGTAACAATGTCTTGTTAAAGATAGAATGGAATGCAATGCATTAATTACATAATTTAAATTTCAGGGGTTTAAAACCTAGTCAAATATGGGATACAATGAAAGAAGTACTTTTGAATTTTAAGAAATTTATAATTTGAAGTATCTTCATTTGGACTCATGAAGACCAGTGGCATATAAGGGGAAGTAGATAATTTTGGGCAGACAAAAATTGTAGTAATTATCAACCATTATGCTGCACATGTATGTAACACCTATATTCACTCTTTTCAACTCATTCTACTGGTTACTTGTATCTGTCATTATGTGCTGTGGTTTTCATATTGACAATATGCAAAATAAAAAACATAACCTGGAATGATGACTGCTCTAAGAGTACCTGTAAATTCCACTTAGTTAGAAAATGCAAAACCCTTCATGTAAAATACTATTAAAAGTATTATTTTCTTATCTTCAAAAAATTTCCAAATTGATCTGTATTAACAATTAGAAATTTTGAGAGATTCCCTAATACACATTTTGCAGGCCAATTACTTATTGAACACTTATTCCTTACAGCACCTTGACATTTTCAGGGATATAAGAAAGAATAAGAAGTTGTCAAGCTGGAAAGGCAAAAGACAAACGCCTAAACCCAAAAGAAGTCAAAAACTACAAACCAGAATATGAATAAGGACTAAAACAGTTGGAAATAGTGATCCAGGAAGGTCACAAAAGATCATTTTTGTACTAGACCCTGAAAATTGAACTTAAATGTATAAAAGGGGAGGGGGACACTTATTTTTAATGAAGTACATATTCATCCTTGAAATCATCTCTGTCCTTGAATTAAAAAGAAATTAATACAGAGGCTAAAAATAAAAAGAGAGATCTACATGAAAACCAAAGTTCTCTAATGGGAAACAAATTAGCATACTGATCTATGTAATTTTAGAATTGTAGTATTTAAAGAAGAATTTGTTTCAGGATGTTGAATATTAACATTTATTTCAACAACAAGTATTCATTTGAATGCATTCATTTATTTCTGAAGAAATTACCAAAGACCTCCTACCTTCACCTGGCCCTTAAATTGTAGGCCCTAATTTTTTGGGCAAAAATGATTCAATAGGCTTATTTTGAATTTAAATATTTTAATCATATGTAACTGCAATCAAGAATATCTGAATCAGAAGGAAACAAAGTTCCTCTACTGATTTAAATGAATATTTACTGTACTTCTCTATGCTTGAGATTCTCCCCCCCCAAAAAAAATGTATTTCCACTTTAATTACTTCAGCATTTGGCTTTGCTTTAGTCATTGAATATAAGGTAGATAACAGACTATTCTTGACAAAAGTAATTATTTTCTCCCAATAGTAATCACAGCAATCTTACTCCAGCAAAAACCTCAGAAACTACCCATTAGAAGCAGTTAGCAACTATTTTATTGCCACAATGCCAGGCACATTTAAGCATCTGCCCAGCATTATTAAGAATTTCACATACGCTTCTCTCCTAACTTGAGTTGCTTTTTTAACTTCAATAAATAAGATAATGGAAGAATACAAAAATGATTTTTAGGAGTAGCTACTTGGACCAGTTTGGATTTGAAGTTAAAAAAATGTGAGACATTAACTTTATGACCCTGAGCAGTTAAAATAATCAATCAGAATCATTTTCTACTCTGTAAACATGAAGAAAACGACAGCATCCTCTTTATAGAACTATTACAAGAGTCCAATGAGGTAACATCTTCAAAGCACATCACTAACCTTAATGAGCTATGGAAATATGATCTATTCTTGCTACCATTATCTTATCTTCCCCTGACAACAACAGGTGACTTCTTATCTTTCTTGATGCTTAAGTTGCCTCTTTCACTTAAGATGCCAGCTCAGTACCAAAGAACCTACTGATGATCTTACATACACTATCCCAATTCAATTCAGTCAGAAGGCAATCTATTCAATATATGGATTGCCTTGGGGTAAGAAAAAACTGGTTAAGACCTCAAACTACATCTCATACCTCTAAAAATCAATCAGACGTCAAGATTCTATCAACATCCATTTCCTCCATGAGACAGGATCATGAATTTATCATCTTTTCTGCCTTTGTAGCTCATACGTGCACAAACACATATACACACACATACATACACACACACACACACACACACACACACACACACACACACACACACACAGCAATGTCCCTTATTGGGGTTGATGATCTTATCATGATTTTTACTCTATAGGCTATATCAACCTATTTTTCAATGCTACCATTCAAAATCCCTGTGATTCTGAATAAAAACTATTTTTCCCCCAGGCTACCACTTCACACGTCCACAAACATTCATTGACAATCCCAATCTACACATGAATCTATTCCCTTTCAATATGACTTTTGGAATCTCCATTCTATTAGCAAATTTCCTTGTTACTAGATGCATGTCCTCCTGCAAAAGAAGCATCTTGCATATATGTTGCACTTCATTTTCTGTCTATACATTAATGTTTTCCCCTCCAAAGTGACTGAAAGATCCTTCAGGTGAGAGATTCTTTCATAACCATCTCTGTCTCCCCAAGCATCCACCACTGTAACTGGCAACTAGTAAGCACTTAATATTTGTTAAGCTGACTTAAGGTCAATTAACAATCATTTATTAAGTATCTATCATGATCTACATTTCTAAAACAGGCATAAATGAAACAACAATATGCAAGTCGTTTACACTATATGAGAAAAAAACAAATAAATAGAAAACTGAATTATTACTGAGTGGCTTATGGAATTTCTGAAACAGTTATTCTTACATGTGGAGAGATTCTGTTTCTGCCTGTATGGTTTAATTTGAAGGATGATCAAAAAGATTACCCCCCCCCCGCCCCGTTCATTCCTAAACTCCCTGTGAATATCCCCATCAGAAGTGATTTTTTGTTTGAATTTCACAAATCTAGAGATGTTGAGTGGGAGGAACAAAGTTTAATAAACAAGGATCCCTGTTCAGGAGTTTATACCTAATGAGTGATGGGTTGAAAAGGACAAGGCATTAAATAAATATATCCAATATAAAGTAGGGTAGAGATATGTAGAAGAGAATGACAAAGATTCTGGGGTAGTTCACAGGAGAGAGAGGTTCAGTTTCTTACCTAAAATTGAACCCAAAACTTAAGTTGGGAGCTTTGTCTTTCTATACTCCCTCAGTTGATATCCACAGAGATCTAAATGGGGGGGGAGGGTCACTTTTGATAGGTCACCCTTTTCCAGTTTCCAATGTGAGCACCATTGGAGGAGGTAGTGGAAAATTCAATTTATAATCTGGATAGTCAGGAAAGAACAAGGAGGGAATCCAGCATGTTGAGGAGTTGGCTGTAGAGTTTCTGAAAGGGTTCCCATGGCCCTCTTCATGACCTTCCATAATATGATATATTGTGCAGATGGAAGATGTAGTGAAAAGAAAGCACCAGTCCTGAAATCAGAAGAACCTGAGTTCAAATCTGACCTTAGACATTTGACACTTACTAGCTATGGGACCTTGGACAAGTCAATCAGTCCTGATTGCCTCATATCCAGGGCTATCTCCAAGTGTCCTGATTTAATATCTATTCACTAGACTCAGATGACTCCAGAGGAGAAATTGAGGCTGATGACTTAGCACAGCACCCCCTCACTCAAATCCAATTCACTTGTTTGTCATGAAATCACCCCATGATGTCTTCTTCAAGAACTAAGGACAATCATCATCAGTATGGTCATGTAGAGACTAAGCTAAGGAAGTCAGTCACTAACAATTTGCTAAATGATAATGGCCTCTGAGCTCTTTCTCAAAAAGTGCTTCTTACATGCTTGTGATTAGCAATTGGTCTAGGAGTATTTGGTAATTGTATTAAGCAATAGTGCTAAATAATCTCCTTAATGACTACTAGCACAGTAGCAGAGAAACAGAAAATGAAAGGACATAATTGAAAGTGACTTCTTGTCAAGCCAGGAACTCAGGTTCTAGTTCAGCAAAGCCATTACATAAACTCAGGGAGAAAGGTAACAAAGGGCTATTTCACTTTTAGATAGATCTAGTCTGAGGATATTTTTATTAATAGAGTATAAGTATTAAAAGAAATCTTATAAGGAATGTTAAGGAGAAATTATTTCCAAGTTGAGCTTTTGTAAACTGCACCAAACTAAATTCAATTTGCAAATGTCTATTACCAGATATCCCAAGGATGATAATAGAGATGGGAAGCATATTTTGGTATTGGCTTGACTGAATACTGCCCTTTCCATGAGAAAACATTGGGTCCAGAATATGGGGGGACCTGAGTTCAAATCTGACCTCAACACCTACTGACTGGATGACTCTGGACAAGTCACTTAGCCTCTATTTGTCTCAGTTTCCTCAATCATAAAATGAGGATTATAAAAAAATAACATAACACTTAAATTTCATTTATTTGTAAAGGGCTTAGCATAGTTCTGTCACATAGTCCTATCTGCATAAATATTTATTCCCTTCTTTTCCTTACCCCAGTGCTTCACAGTATGATAATATTTTAATGTTCATCATTAATCTAGATACCCATATATGTCCACTATAATCTCCAGTTTTCCAATGATGATATAATATTATCCATTTTTCCCAGGCTTGTTAATACACTAGCCTGTAGATGACATTCAATCCTAAGTAATATCCCTTTTTTCTGTTAATATTCAGGTGATTATTAATAAATCAAATACTTATGTATATATAAATAGACATAGACAGTCATTCCCTAATTTCTCTGGCTCCTTGAGAGAAGGGATTATCTTTGGTCTTCCCTTTCTATTTCCTGGCTTAGTGCTCAGCACTTTGTCTAATACACAATTTGGTGATAAATAAATATTAACTCAGAGAAGCAGTTAGGTGAAGCAGGGCATAGAATGTCTGTCCTGGAGTCAAAAAGTATTTCTCTTCCTGAATGCAAATCTGGACTTACACACTTATTAGCTATACAATTTGGGGCAAATCAATTAACTCTGCTTGCCTCAGCTTCCTCATATGCAAAATGAGCTGGAGAAAGAAACAGTAAGACAAATTATTATCCAACATGAAAGAAACAGATAAAAGAAGAGAAAATAGACAGATATTGAACAGAACGTGAACAGAAATATACTTCCAAATAACAATGTCCACAAATTGCAAATATTATTTTCCTCTGTGCACCTTAGTTCTCCTTTGAAATATTATACATATAAAATATGATATCAAAATTTGTTAAAATTATATTCTATAATAATTAATGCTATAGAAAGTTTACAGGGTAACAATATAGCATTTAAAATGTTTAAAACATACATAAATTATCTCTAGCCCCATACCAAAATGCTTTATATGCATGTCTGCTGAACTGAAACATGACGGCCCTCAGTGATCTATGACAGTCTGTCTTAAATGTCTTTATAGCCAAAGAAATACCCATTTAATGGACCTGCCAATCAGAATTTGCAGGTCTTCTAAAAAAGAAATTACATTCTATCAAAAGAAAGGGAGGGGAGGAAAGACATATAAATGTCAGAAGATCATTAGTTAATAAGCTCTATCTCAATATGAACAATGAATTTAAATATAGTTAATTTCATTAAATATTTCTCAATATGAACAATGAATTTAAATATAATTTATTTCATTAAATATTTCATTACTACAAATAAAATAATTTCAAAAATATTTTTAAATTATGATTTCCAAAATCTCTCTCCCTTCCTTAGAAGGTAAGAAATTTGATATTGATTATACATCTAAAGTCATGAAAAATATTTCCATTATGCAATACTGTATTAGAAATGCTAGCTTTAGCAAAAAGAAACAAAAAATAAATTGAAGGAATTAGAATAGGGAATAAAGAAATGAAACTCTCATTCTTTACAGATGATATGATGATTTACTTAGAGAATCCTAGAAAATCATCCAAAAAACTACTTAAAACAATTAGCAACTTTAGTAAAGTAGCAGGATATAAAACAAAACCACATAAATCATAAGCATTTCTATATATTACTAATAAGACACAAAAACAAGAGACAGAAAAAATGCCATTTAAAATAGCTTCAAAATGATTAAAATACTTTAGAGTCTCCCTGTCAAGGTAAAATCAGAAACTTTATGAAAACAACTATAAAATGCTTTTCAAACAAATAAAACCATATCTAAACAGCTGGGCAAATATCAATTACTCATGGCTAGGCTGAGTTAATATAATAAAAATTACAATTCTACTTACATTAGTGTATTTATTTAGTGCCATACCAAACAAACTTCTAAAGAATTACTTTAGTGAGCTAGACAAAATGGTAACTAAATTCATATGGAGGAATGAAAAGTCAAGAATTTCAAGGTAAATAATGAAAAGATGCTAAAGAAGGCAGACTAGCCATAACAGATCTAAAATTATATTATAAAGCATTCATTATTGAAACTGTTTAGGTATGGCTAAGAAATAGTGTGGGGTAATCAGTGGAATAGATTAGATGCCAAAAAAATCAGCAGTAAATGACTATAGTAATCTACTATTAGAGAAACCCATAGAGTTTAGCTTCTGGGTTAAGAACTCTCTCTGATAAAAACTACTGAGAAAATTGCAATAGTATGGCAGAAACTAGGATTAGACCAACATCTCACATGTTATACCAAGTTAAAGTCAAAATGGGTGCAGGATTTAGACATAAAAAACAGTATTATAAGTAAACGAGGAGAAAAAGGAATAGTTTACCTGTCAAATCTATGGATAGGGGAACAATTTAGGACCAAAGAAGAAATAATGAACAACATAAAAAATAAACTGAATAATTTTGATTACATTAAATTAAAGTGGTTTTTCACAAGCAAAACCACTGTAATCAAGTTCAAAAGGAATGGTGAATATTGATAAACAATTTTTACAACTAGTATTTCTGACAAAGGACTCATTTCTAAAATATATAGAGAACTGAATTTAATTTTTTTAAAGAAGTCATTCCTCAATTGATAAATAGTCAAAATATATAACAAAGCAATTCTCAGGCAAAGAAATAAAAGATATCTATAGCCATATGAAAAATTTCTCTAAATCATTATTGATGAGAAGTTAAATTATCCCTGAGGTACTACCTCACACCCCTCAGATTGGCCAATATGACTAGAAAGGAAAACGATCGGTGTTGTAGGGGATGTGGAAAATCTGGGACACTAACACATTGTTGGTGGAGTTGTAAATTGATCCAGCCTTTCTGGAGAGCAATTTGTAACTATACTCAAAGGACAATAAAAATGTGCAGATATTTGATCCAGAAATATTCCTGGGTCTGTATCCTGAGGAGACCATGAAAAAGGATAAAAATTCCACATGGACAAAAATATTCATAGCTGCTCTTTTTGTAGTGGCAAAGAATTGGAAATTGAAGGGATGCCAGTCTCTGGAAGAACATATAAACAAATTATGTTATATGTATGTGATGGAATGCTATTATTCTATAAGAAATAATTACAGATAGAATTTCAGAAAAATGTGGAGAAATTGAATGAATTGATGCTGAGTGAAATGAGCAGAACCAGAATGCTGTAAGCACTAACAACATTAGGGGTAATGATCAACCACAATGGACTTGCTCATTTCAGCAGTACAATAATCTAAGACGATTTTAAGGGATTTGTGATGGGAAATACCATCCATATCCAGAGAAGGAAATTTATTATCTTCAGTTTTTGGAAGTTGTCTTATGTATTATGTAATTATATCTTTATCGCTAATGTTTTCTTTCTTCCTTTTGGATCTGATTGTTCTCACATGTTCAATTTTGATCAATGTTTAGCATGGCTACCATTGTAAAGTCTGTATCAGATTGCTTTCTGATGAGAGGAGGGAGAAAAATTGTAAAACTCAAAATCTTGGAAAAAGAATGATTTACAACAATTTCCATTTCATTATGGTCTGAAAAGGAAATTTTTAACCTTTTTTTCTGTATTTCATTGCGAGGTTTTGGGGCGCTAATAGATGTGTAATTTTTGTGGGTGACATGAACAGTTGGAAGAAAAAGATTACTCTTTTCTATGACTGTTCAGTGTTATCATAAGTCTATCACAGCTAGATAAAACTTCTTTCTTATTTCTTTTATGGTCAGATTTATGTTGCTATGAAATGGGAATATTTAGGTCCCCCACCAGTATAGCTTCACACATCTCCCCCTAACTTTTAACATTTAACTTTTTCTTTAAGAATTTGGATGCTTCGTCATTTGGTACATATGTTTAGTATTAACATGAATAAATAACTTAACTTGGGTAGAATTGCCATTTTTATTATATCAGCTCGACCTAACCATGAGTATTTGACATTTTTCCAATTATTTAGATCTAATTTAATTTTTATCTAATTTTATTTAGAAGTGCTTTATTCATATAGTTTCTGGGTTTGTCTTAGAAGGTAGATTCCCTAATATTAGTTATTTTAAATGGACTTTCTCTATCTCTTGTTCTTGGGTTTTGCTGTTCATATATAGAAATGCTGATGATTTATGTGGGTTTATTTTATATCCTGTTACTTTTCTGAATGTGTTAATTATTTCAAGCAGTTTTTTTAGATGATTTTCTCAGGTTCTCTAAGTATACCATCATATCATTTGGAAAGGGTAAAAGTTTTGTTTCCTCATTGCAGATTCTGATTCATTCAATTTCTTTTTCTTCTATTATTGTTATAGCTAGCATTTCTAATACTATATTGAATAGTAATGGTGAAAATGGCCAACCTTGCTTCACCTTGATTTTATTAGAAATGCTGCAAGTTTATTCCTATTACATATAATATTTGCTGTGGTTTTAGATAGTATTTATTTTGTTAAGGAAAATGTCTAACTTTCTAGAGACTTCAATAGGAATGGATATTGTATTTTATCAAAGGTTTTTCAGCATCTATGGAGATAATCATGATTTCTGTTGGTTTTGCTATAGATTGCTTAATTATGTTGAGTGTTTTCCTAATATTGAAACAGATCATGGTATATTATCCTAGTATTAACTTGCTGTAGTCTCATTGCTAAAATTTCATTTAAGATTTGTTCATTGATATTCATTAGGGAGATTGGTCTACGATTTTCTTTGTTCTGGTTCTTCCTGGTTTAGGTATCAGTACGGTGTTGGAATCATAAAAGGAGTTTGGCAGAATTCCTTCCTCTCCTATTTTTTTTTAAATTAGACTTAATTTCTTAAGGGCATAAAGCAAATCTTATATAAATCCTGTATATTCCTAAATACCTATTTATAGGTATAACATATTGTGTATTGATAAGGATAATAATGACAAAAATGAAGATGAAGATAAATCAGTTAATATGCATTCACCATCTATTATGTCCTGGGCAAAGGGTTTCTCGGTGGTAACTTGGTGGCATTATGGATAAAGTATTAGACCTAGAATCAAGAAGACATCCAAGTACTTGTGTTTGAGGCAAAAACAAGATGGTAGAAAGAAGCTAGGAAGCTGTTTGAGCTCTTTCTAGTTTCCCTTGGAAACAACATTAAATCAAGGCTCTGAAATAATTCTAGAGGGACAGAATCCACAAAAAGATGATGTTAAATAATTTTTTAGTCCAATAACTTAGAAGCACTTCAAGACAGGTCTTCCTCACTTGAGCAAAAGGGAACAGAGTACAGGCAGTTTCTGTAAGTCAGCAGGAGGTTCTTATCCATAGCACAGACCAGCAACCAGGGTCCCAGGGTCCTGACTCAAAAGAACAGTGGCACCACAGGATATATATGAGGCCTCCAGCCACAGTACAGCAGGCAAATTGCCAATCCTGAAAATACAACAAAATAGGTGTGACCAGGACAGGTCACACCCTAAGGCAGTAAGGAAAGCACAAGCCCCAGAGACCCTATCATAGTGACTAGGCATTTGATAAGAATCTTGGGACAATGTCCCATGTATTCCAGGAGCAGAGCTTGACATTTTAAAAAATCAGTAAAAAACGAAAAAGAGCCCTGACCATAGAAAACTTCTGTTGTGACAGGGAATATTCAAACACAAATCCAGATGAGGTGAACAATGGCAAAATGTCTAATATTGTCAAACAGACAATATCAATTGGTCTCAAGCCCAAAGAGTTCTCTGAGAAAAGCTCAGAAAGGATTTTAAAAGTCAAGCAAGAGTGGTACATGAAAAAATAAGGAGAAAATGGGAGTTTGGGGAGAGAATTATGAAAAAAAAAATAATTAACATCTTGGAAAAGAAAGCACAAAAAATGACTGAAGAAAACAGCTCTTTTAAAAATAGAATTGAACACAATATGCCCAGAAAGTACAATGATCAGTGATGAGAGAGATGGGGGAAATCTGGGACACTAATGTATTGTTGGTGGAGCTATGAACTAATACAACCTTTCTGGAGAGCAATTTGAATTATGCCCAAATGGTAATAAAAATGTGTATACCCTTTGTTTCAGCAATAAATAACCTGAAGAGATCATGAAAAAAGGTAAAAATATCACTTGTACAAAAAATATTCATAGCTGCTCTATTTGTAGTGGCAAAGAATTGGAAATTGAAGGGATTCCCATCAATTGGAGAATGGCTGAACAAATTGTGGTTTATGTATGTTATGGAGTACTATTGTTCTATTAGAAACCAGGAGGGATGGGATTTCAAAGAAGCCTGGAGAGACTTGTATGAATTGATACTGAGTGAGATAAGCAGAAGCAGAAGAAAAATATATACCCTAATAGCGACATCGGAATGATCATCAACCTTAAGGGATTTTCTTATTCCATCAGTGCAATAATCAGGGACAATTTTAGGGTATCTGTGACAGAGATTACCATCTGTGTCCAGAGAAAGAACTATGAAGTTTAAACAAAAACCAAAGATTATTACCTTCAATTTAAAAAAATAAAGTTTTCATATGTACTACACAATTTTGCTATATGTAATATTTTATTTTTTCTTCAAGGAATGTTTCTTCTCCCAGCAAATTCCATTTTGATCAATACATAGCATGAAAACAATATAAAGATTATCAGATTGCCTTCTATTGGGGGGGAGGGAAGGAAAGGTAGGGGGAAATTGTAAAATTCAAAACCCTATATAAAAATGATAGGTAGAAAATACTATTGTATATAATTGGGAAACAAATAAAATATTTGTATAATAAAAATAGAATTGGACAAATGGAAAAGGAGGTATAAAAAGTTAACTAAAAATCATTCCTTAAATATTAGAGTTAAGTGGGAGCTAATGATTCTATGCAACATCAAGAATCAGTCAAATGAAATCAAAAATGAAAAAAAAGTAGAATGAAATGTAAAATAATTCAAGGGAAAAACAACTGACTTGGAAAATAGATCCAGGGAAGAAAATTTAAGAATTATTCTAGTACCTGAAATCCATGATCCAAAAAAAAGGGTCAGGACATCATCTTTCAAGAAATTATCAAGGAACATTTATTACCCCAATATTTTGAAACCAGAAGATAAAATGGAAATTGAAAGAATCCAACAGTCACCTCCTTGAAAGTGATCCCAATAAATAAACTCCCAGGAATACCATAGTAAAATTCCAGAGCTCTCGGGTCAAGGAGAAAATACTACAGCCAGACAGAAACAAATAATTCATATATTGTGGAGTCAGTCAGGATTACATAAGATTTAATAGCTCCTATATTGAAGGATCATAGAGGTTGGAATACAATTTTCTGGAGGGCAGAAAAGCCTGGATTACAACCAAGAATCAACTACCCAGCAAAACAATGCATACATTCAATGAAATATGGGACTTTAAAATTTTGTGGATGGAAAGAAAAGTGCTGAACAGAAAATTTGATCTTCAAATATAAGACTAAAATATGATAATATTATAATAAGTATAATAAGATAAACAGAAATGGATCTTATTAAGGTTAAATGGTTTATATTCCTACATGGGAAGATGATACCAGTAACTCTGAAGAACTTTCTCATTATAAGGGCAGGAAGGAGTGTGTGTGTGTGTGTGTGTATATATATATATATATATATATATATATATATATACACAGAGAGAGAGAGAGAGAGAGAGAGAGAGAGGGTACACAAATGAGTTGAATATGAAGAGATGATATAAAAAAATCAAAATTAAGGGGTGAGGGGGTGAGAGAGGAATATAAAAGAAGAAAAGAATAGGGTAAATGTGGCAGATTAGTAGATGGGGTAAATTATTTCACATAAAAGAGGCAAGAAAAAGCTTTTCCAGTGAAGGGGAAGAAGAGGTACAAAGGAGGAAGGAAAACCATGGAACTCAAAATCTTTTACAAATGAATGTTGAAAACTATCTTTCTTTGAAATGGGAAAAATTGCCTTTTAAAAATAAAATAAAAGGTACTTGGTCTAATTAGTTTCTGAGCTCCCATTTAGCTTTAGACATGTGGATCTGCATAACAGAAAGCATAGTATATTTTTGGAACTGTGAATCTACTAAAAATGAGTTTCATGTTCTGGCTCTCTAAAATACTATATAAGAAGTTTCAGGAAGGATTTGCTTTGGTTTGGAAACTGAACAATGCAAAGGGAATATTCCACTATAGATAAAACTAACTAAAAAAGTCCATTGCTAATATTTTCAAAAAGGATATGATAAGATTTATGGGAATTATTTGTCAATCTTAACCCAGAGAAGGGATTTGGGACATATTGATTAGTTGGTTATTTCTTGTCCTTGACTTTTTTTGTTTTCAAAGAGCAACTAACTCTTTTCAAAAATATTTTATTAGTTTTCCAATTATATACAATGGTAGTTTCTACCTATCATTTTTCTAAGGTTTTGAATTTTATAATTTTCCCCTACCCTGTCTTTCCTCCCCCCCATTCCCCCACAGAAGGCAGTCTGATAAGCTTTACATTGTTTCCATATTATCCAATGATTGAAATAGAATGTGTTGAGAAAGAAATAATATCCTTGAGGAGAAAGCAAAATATTAGAGATAGCAAAATTATGTTGTACATATGACACCTTAAAAAATTGAATTTAATAGATTGTGCTATTTGTTTAAACTCCATAATTCTTTCGCTGGATACAGATGGTATTCTCCATCACAGGTACTCTAAAATTGTCCCTTATTATTGCATTGATGTTATGAGCATGTCCATTAAGGTTGGTCATCAACCCCATGTTGCTGTCAGGGTATATAATGTTCTTTGGCTTCTGCTCATCTCACTCAAGGCCAATTCATGTCTTATTATTAATTATCCAAGACCAAAATAACATCACTATGTTTGAGACAAATTATAGTGTGGTTGATCTGACCAATATGAGCTCAGAATACTCTGTCAGAGATTGGGCACAAATAGTTCATGTGAACAACTGGGGTACTTACTCTAAATGTATGTATGCCACAATTCTTTGAGTTTCTTCAATTTTTCCTTCCTCAAGGAGCACAGTAGTTCATTGATAAGGGCACACCATACTGGGTGATCCTGTGCCAGTGTTTCCCATGTTGTACAATCAATTCTAAAGTTCTTAAGAGAGAACTTCAGAGTATTCCTGTGTTGTTTCTTCTGACCACCATGTGAGTGCTTTCCCTGTGTGAGTTCTATATAAAATAGCCTTTATGGCAAGCATACTTCTGGCATTCTAACTATGTATCCAGCACAACGTAGTTACACCTTCTATAGCAATGTTGGAATGTTTGGCAGTTTAGTTCAAAATGACTGTCCTCTCTGCTGATATTCCTAAGATGATTTACATGGAAATGATTCAGCTTCTTGACATGGTACTGGTAGACTGTCCATATTTCACAGGCATTCAGCAATAAGGTCAGTACAATAGCTCTGTAGTCCTTTAGTTTTATCCTTAGTCGAATCCCTCTTCTCTTCCACACTTTCTGAGCCTCCCAAATTGTGAGTTATCCTGGAAAGGACACTAGCAACTGAACTTGTCCATAGTACTCAAAACTCCATTTTCTGTACTTGATGGTTCCACATATGGGTGATGTGGTACTGGCTGATGGAACAATTGTGTTTTCTTGGTGTTATTTGTTAGACAAGAATTAGCACAAGCAGCAGAGAATCAATCCACATTTTCTTGCTTCTCATTGGCTGCAGTGAGTGCACAATCACTACAAACAGATGATACAACACTCCCTCCATTTTGGCCTTGACCATCAGTGCAGTAGCTGACATTGATGCCATGTTCAGTGAAGGCATTTGATAACATGACTGAAACCATCCTGCTGAAAAGTATCGGAGCAAGGACACATCTTTGTTTCACTCCTTTGGAAACCAGGAAATCTCAAGAGTATCATCCACTCACTTTTCCAGGCAACCAAATTTTAACATACTTTTCCATAAGTCCTCATGACTGATGGTATCAAAGGCCTTGGCCAGATTTAGAAACATTTATACAGACCTCTGCTCTGTTCCTGGAATTTTCCTGGAGTTGTCAGGCAGAAAACACTAAATCGACTATTCCTCAACCCTTTCTGAAGTCAAAAGGGCTCTCAGAGAAGTGACCACCTTCTGGGTGAATGATCAGACAATTGAGATGGACTCTGGCAAGAATCTTATTAGCATGACTAAAAGAGAAATATCTCTGTGATTGTCACAGAAAAATTTATTTGAGATGGATGGATGATGGAGGCATCCTTGAATTCTTGGGGGATAACCTTTTCATGCCATATGAACCTGAAAATTTTCAGTCAACTTTTGGATGATTGATGGACCCCCCCACCATGTAGATCTCAGCTGAAATCAGCATCAAATTCTTTACCACTTGAAAGGAATCTATTGATATTCAAGATCTCTTCTTAAGTTGGACTTCAGCTAGAGACTGAACAACTCTAACAGTCAGTGACTTCTATATTGATTGATGATGGTCTGTTAAGAACACTAAGGAAGTATTCAGCCATTTCTATAGGATCATGTACCTATTTTTAATCAATATGAATCCATAAGCACTGAGTAGTTGAGATGTACCATAGGTCTTTGACCTATGTGCATAAAACTGAATTTCATCTGCCTTTTTACTGAGTCAAGAGTCCTATACAACTCTAAGCTTTGCTTTTACTTTACTTTTCATGGAATTAAATGCTGCCTTCTTAGAAATGGATGAACTATCCTGCTGGCAAACCCTGTGGAGTTTTCTCATTTTTTTGTTTAGCAGCTTCTGTATTTCCCCATCATTTTCATCAAACCAGGATTAATGTTTGCCAGTATTCTGATTCAGATGAACCAAAGCAGTGCTGTACACCAGACCTCTGAAAGCTGCCCACTCTTTTTCTGCTCCACTGTCTCCAACTGTGTGATGGCTCAGTTTTCCCTCCAGCAAATTCTTCCACTCAGAGAGATACTCTTATCTCTTGACATTGTCTTCTAGCAGTAAGTTTGCCTTGGGTTTCACTGCTTTAGTTTAATTAGATAATATTAAGCTTAGAGAGAATGAATCTGTGATTAGTTCAGCACTCTGTACCACACATAGCCTTGCTCACTCTCACATCCTGCCTGTCTCTTCTCCTTACAATCACATAGTCTATTAAATTCCAAAGTTTGTTATGAGGGGGCATTCTGTTAATTAGGTTAACAGAAGACAGTATTTGTGATGAGATCATGAGATGCACAAGTCTTCTGTAAAAGGTGACCATTGTTGTTGCTCTTTCCAACCCCATTCCTCCCAAGAATTCCCTGCCATGTCTGGTAATCTGAGCCTACTCTAGCTTTAAAGTCACCCAGACTTGTAAGTTTATTCTCTTTTGGTATTGTGATGACAAGGGTCTCCAGATCTTCATAAAATTTTTCTTTGACTTCATCAAGGCATGTCGTGGGGAAAGCATAGATACTAATGTTGGTAGCATGGTGTTTTCCTGGAAATAGTAATCTCATTGACATGTCTGCCATTCACTCCTTTTGGAAGGGATTCAAGCTTCTTAATTAGATGAGTTTTGATTTCAAAATCTCCCCAGTTTCATGGCTGTCCCTTTCACTGTAGTCAGTACAGATAAACATGTATACAGCTCTGAAACTAGCCTTCATTTGACAGCCTCGTTTCACTCAGGGATGACATTTGGATATAATACCAGCTGAATTCTATCAAAACAAGAGCTGTTACTCTTTCAGATCTATTAGACTTTGTGGTTATGAGTGTGCACACATTCTATGAACCAGTGGTGAATGGAATCTTCTTTGAAGAAGTTTTTAAAATTTTATTTTGTCTTGATTACACTGTGGGATTACTGCCTGCTTTGGTTATCAGTCCAGGGTTAGGCAAGCATACAATGTTTAGGGCATCTTTTCTAGCCCCTTCCTCATATTAGGACACTAACATTGCTGTTCCTTAAAAGGACTGCTCAGCAATCTGGAATTATGCCCAAGGGTCAATAAAAATATGCATACCCTTTGATCCAGGAATACCATTACCCAGAAGAGATCATGAAAATGGGTAAAAATATTACTTGTGTGGGGCAGCTAAGTGGTGCAGTGAATAGAGCACAGCCCTGGAGTCAGGAATACTGGAGTTCAAATATGGCCTCAGATACTTAATAATTGCCTAGCTGTGTGACCTTGGGCAAGTCACTTAACCTCATTGACTCAAAAAAAAATTTAAAAATATCACTTGAGAAAAAATATTCATAGTAACCCTGTTTGTGGTAGGAAAGAATTAAAAATTGAGTGAATGACTATCAGTTGAGGAATGGCTGAACAAATTGTGGTCTACATATGTCATAGAACACTATTGTTCTATTAGAAATCAAGAGGTATGGGATTTCAGAGAAGCCTGGAAAGATTTGCATGAATTGATGCTGAGCGAGATGAGCAGAACCAGAATAATACTGTACACCAGAACAGCAATATGGGGTTAATGATCAACCTTAATGGACCTGCTCATTCTATCAATGCAATAATCAGGGACAATTTTAGAGTACCTGTGATGGAGAATAGCATCTGTATCCAGAGAAATAACTGTGGAGTTTAAACAAAGAGCAAAGCGTATGACCTTCAGTTTTTCTTAAGTATCCTATGCACTACATAATTTTGCTCTAATATTTTATTTTCTGCTCAAGGATATGATTTCTCTCTCAACACATTTAATTTTGATCAATGTATAGCATGGAAATGATGTAAAGATTATCAGATTGGCTTCTATGGGGGAGTCGGGGGAGGGAAAGAAGGGTGGGAGGAAAATTATAAAATTCAAAACCTTACAAAACATGATAGGTAGAAACTACTATTGTATATAATTGGAAAACAAATTAAATATTTTAAAAAGGGCTGCTCAGTCACTCAGTGGGTTGCTGAATCCCATTGCTACTTACAGTGAGGAAATGATTCTATTACCTGGGCCATCTATGTATCTGCTCACAGTGTATCTGCACCTGCAGCTTTGTGATATGTCTGTTGCCACAAGACGTTGAGGAATGGTAAAGTGGTATAGGGGATGTCTTTTGATGCGTGTGAAAATTCAATTTGTGCGGTAGAGTTGCACAAAGTTGGCCTCATTCTCTCTTCCAAAGTAATCATGATCCAGCAGCAAGACAAAGTCAAGAAAACTGTTAAAGGCTCTAGATGCAGTGGAAGACCTTGGCATCTCTGAAGTCTAACCAAGGTCTAAGAACTCTGCAGCACCTGCTTCAGTTGGCTTCATGACCAACGGAACAAATTGTTCTCTTCTGCCCAATCCACCAGCAGAGGACTTCACATGCTGGGGGGAAACACATGTTAGAACTCATCAATGAGCCTGAGACTCCCTCAGTTATCCTCAGTCTGGTTCAGCCTGCCTGCCACAATTGGTTTACTAGGATATGGTCACTGCATGCTACAGCTTCTTGCAGCCACAGGTGAGAATTAGGTGGCTCAGGCGGACATCACATTCGGAAAGTAGCACTGAAGAGGGTTTGACAGCCATCAAGCTAATAGCTAGTCTTCCTTGAATCAACCCACACACATATAAGGTGTAACAGGAAAGAGAAAAAGAAATCTTCATAATAGTAATTAGGGAATAAGAATCAAAGGTGAAGAGGAATCTGTACCATAGCATTATTGGAAATTGTCATAAAATCCCTTGGGTTTTCCAATATGAAATATGAGAACATATAACAATGAAGAAATGGTAGATGATAATTAATAATTTTAAAGGGAAAATAATGTTTTTATCACAAAGTTTAAAGAATTAGGTGAATTATTATTATATTATTAATTATCATTATTAGTATTCACAAGACTAGAACTTGTGAATCTCAAGGATTCTGAGTAAGGATCCTTTTCTACATGGCTAAAAAAGCACATCTTAGGACTGTATATTAATAAATTATTATTTTCCATGCACTAGAAGTACTAGTAAGATTTAATGATGATGGAAGCAGCTAGGTGGCACAGTGGCTAGAGCTCGGGCCCTGGACTCAGGAAGACCAGAGTTCAAATCCAACCTCAGACACATAATAATTGCCTAGCTATGTGACCTGGGGCAAATCACTTAAGTCCATTGCCTTAAATTTTACATATATATATATAAAGACTTAATGTCTTATGTTGGCATGATTTTTCTCAGTCTATAAATAAATATTTTATGACTTTTGGGTCTGAGGGTATATGTAAGATATAAGACATTTGCTTAATTGTGCAAATTGCTATGAATAAATATTGTTTTAACAGAATTTCAAGGAAGGTCTCAAAAAGGTGAGATTCACTTTAGGGAAATGTGGGTGAATTTTGAGAGTGCTATGTGAAGACTAGAGGTAGGCACAATAGTTGTCAGAAATTATAAATTAATAGAATCAGAAAAAGGATATAAGACCACCAAAGTAGAAGATCATACACTTTCCCCAAATCACACCATTTCTCAAACAATTTCAAAACTTGAGTTACGTTAAGAGATAAATTCATTTCAGTTATATTTATAGTTGAAACACCATGAGCACAAAGGAGATAAAAACATGATAAACTAATATTAAAGAAGGCTCAACTTGCCACCTCCCCCCGCACAAACACTGCACTCATCCTGACCTTCCAGCAGAAGTGCAAAGCTGATCCTTGAAAAATAATTTGCAGTAGAACTTTTAACTCTGACCACTCTCCTTTCCCCCATCCCTTTTCCTCCTTCTGTGGAAAGTCAATAGTCAGAAGATTGCTCTTCCTGGAACTACAATTTATAAACATTTTGTGCTTCAGTAGGATTCCAAAAAAAAAAAGGGGGGGGGATGAGGAACAGGGGGAGCTGAGATTCTAGTATCTTTTGAGTTTTCCCCAGGTCTGAAAACAGAAGGCTATCATTCAGCTGGGTTTTATTCACACAAAAATCACTTGAGAAGAGATCCAAGTCAGTGATACCAATGACCTAGTGTGGGGGGAGGATTAAACACTGAATTGTAGTGCTATGAGATCCTTCACCAAAGAAGGAGTTAGTAAATCGAATTGCCACATATCTCAGGAAGGAGAAAACTCAATTAAAAAAAAACCTTGAACATAAATAAATCAATAGAAATTAATTAATAAGGGAATATCACCTCTAGATAATCTGAGTCTCTCTCTCTAACACACACACACACACAAACACACACACACACATACACACACACACACGTATTTCATGACAAAGGAAAATGAAAAATGATCAGCAGAGTATCTGTTAGATACATAAAAAGAACATGGTACTACTAAGAAATGATTTAAGAGAGAAATAAGAATTGTGAATGGAGAATTTATAGCCTGAACAGAAGAAATACTTGGTTACAGAAAACATTTAATCCATGATTATTAAAAAGATAAAAGACGACATCTGATTTAGAATCCAGATGCACAGAAGTAAAGGGAAATCCAAAAGGAGAGAACAAAAATGATAATATAAAAAAAGAAAATAATATGGCAAAATATGTTTATCTTTTAGTGAGAATGTTTAGATACAATTTAGGCATTATAGATCTACTAAAAGAATGCAAGTCATATGGAAGAAATAATAAGAGATCTACTCAGAAATTCTGAACAGAAAAAATAAAATGCCAGTCAAAAGAATATACAGATGAGTTACAAGAGATATATTTCTTGAGAGTAAAGAGTTCTAAATTTAGTTCTGAGTTTGGCACTTCTATGCCCTATATCCATGGACAAATTAGTTTCCCCTCTCTAAATTTAACTTTCCTCTTCTGCAAAAGAAAGAATTTAAGATCAAATATCATCCCATTTAGCTCTAAAATTAGTGAAAATGAAATTGTCCATGGAGGATTCTAATCTCCAGATCACTTTTTTAAAAACTTAAATGGTTTTCAAAGAAAAAAAAATTGCCAACATGTTACAATGCTTCTAAAATATTATTTCCATGAGATTTTTTTAGTTGGAAAACATATTCTTCAAATGTCTAAAAATGGTTGAGGACATTATAAATTCCTTAGAAGATACAATGCGATACATTGTCCTTGTTCTGATCAACATTCTTTGAAAATACCATTTTTAAAAGAAAATGGACACGACTTTAAATTAGATAATTTACAGCTCTGTGCTCTACATAGCCATATTTGATCAAAAGCGGAACAGAATATTAAACAGCATCTATGAAAAAATAGGTTCATTTGAATCACCTACAAGCAATGTACAACTTGGGAATTTCTTTGCTTCAGGTCCTGATTTCTAAAGTCCCACCTGAGAAATCATCCACCATGGCCCCAGTTCTTCAATTGGCTTTAGCCACAGATTGAAAATGTTCAGTTCTTCAGAACAAGCAAATGTACAGTGTTAAGAAATATGAGCTTTGCCCCAGGCTTAGATACAAGCTGGTGGTGATCTTTGTTTACAAAGAGGACTGTAATGGGTAAAGCCTTAACTTGCACTTGAAATGATTTAAAGTGAAGCAGGGTTGCACAAATTCTTCCTCCTCACTCTTTCTTCCTGATTCATCTAAGACCAGAGTAGAAAAAAGTCTAGTCAGTTGATGACCTGGGTATATTTGATGTCTGACCAAGTACCTATTTCAGGAACCTTGATGGCCATTGGAATAAATTGTTCTCATGTGTCTATTCTATACCCGGTTTTGTCCATCTGCTGATATGACTTGGACTCAACAGGTGGGAGTTGGTTGAAGGTATACAACAAAGGTGAATGAGCAGCCCTGAAAAAGCTCAACAGCCATCACACCAGAGGTGCTAATTTTCTCAACATCCCACATACTTATATACACACTTTTATCTTCTGATAGAATGTCCTTAAAGACAGGAAAAGCTTGTTTTTGTTGCTTTAGTATATCCATTATCTATCAAAATGGCAAACATAAAGTAGATCTTGATGAACACTGGTTGACAAATTGATTGAGGGAGGAGAAAACATTCTGTTAGTACTTTTTATTGCTCAGATCTGGAGAAATTTTGCAGCTCTCAGGACTAATGAAGACCGACTTTTTTACTGCTCTACATATAAAGGATGAGTTAGAACATATAAAGCACTTTACTGGAGAAAAGACCCACATGTACAAGATTATTCATAGCAGTTCTTTTTCTGGTGAGAAAGAACGGAAAAGTAAGAGGATGTCCAACAACTGGGGAATGGATGAACAAGTTGTGGTATTGGAATGTAATGGAATTTTATTTTTCTGTAAGAAATGATGAGTAGGGAGATTTCAGAAAAACCTGAAAAGATTTACGTGAATTAATTCTGAATGAAGTGAACAGAACCGGAACACTGTATACCCCTTTTTTAAATTTAAGGCAATGGGGTTAAGTGACTTGCCCAAGACCATATAGCTAGACAATTATTAAGTGTCTGGGGCTGGATTTGATCTCAGTTCCTCCTGACTCCAGGATTGGCACTCTATCCACTGGCCACCTAGATGTTCCAACACTGTATACCCTTAACAGTAACATTATGTGATGATAATTATGATAGGCTTAGATTATGATAGAGCATTACAGTGACCAAAGACGATTCTAAAAGACCTGGTATGGAAGATGCCATCCACATCTAGAAAAGAACTCTGAAATCTGAATGCAGATCACAGCACACTATTTTCATCTTTTTAAAAGTATTTTGTTTTATCTTTCATGTGAATTATCCCTTTTGTTTTGATTTTTCTTTCTTAGAAGGACTAATATGGAAACATAGGTAACATGATTATTCTGGGTGGGGGAGGGAAGAGGGAGTGGAAGAAAACTTTATAAAAATGAATGTTGAAAACTATCTTTATAATTCCAAAAATAAATAAGTAAATGAAATGGAACACTTCCCAATCCTTGAAATATTAGGTACTATTACTTTAATTTCCCCTTACAGACGCATCAAAGGATTAATGGTAACTTCTTCTACTTTAACCTTCTCTGCATCATACTTGGCAACCATTTTCCTCTTGGTATTCATCATTTAGAAATTACCTTTACTTCACTAGACTGGCACTCATTACAAATGTTCACTGATCTTCCTGTTTGGTCTGGCTGATCACATGCTGCCTCTGACATTCAGAACCTATTACTTCCACAATTTAATGAAATCTGAAATATATATTGTTTCCTTATTGGCTCCTAGACAACATATAACTTTAACTGATCGTTATCCTTATCTGTCCTGCATAATTCAATAGATACTATTATAATGATTGGAAGGCCAAGTCACATAGGAAGAAAAGTTATCCCTATATGCCAGGCTAGGAGGTAGATTTACATTTTGAAGTTCTTCAAAGCAAAGTGGGGGGGCATGGAGCCAAGATAGCAGCATGAGGGCAGGATTTCCCAGATATTCTCTTCCAAGATATTCCAAAAACCTTTAAATTATAACTCTAAATTTTAAAGAGGCAGAACCCATATAAAGAGGTAGTGAAACAATGCTCCAGTCCAAGGTAACATGAAGATGCAGAGGAAAGCTCTGTTCCACCAGGATCAGTGTAGCCAGGGTCACACTATGTGGAGAGAAGCTCCAGTTCTCCAGGAATAGCATGCGGGGTGCCTGGGTCCCTGGGAACACTGGCTACTGGCAGTAGAAGTGGTTTCCAGACATCCCACCTCAGGGACCACCAAGCACAATTTGGAAGCTCAACAGAGAACCCTCTGCCAGTGTGAGCACAGAACCCAGACCAGTGTAGCCCTTGGAACAGCCCTGGTCCTCAGCACAGCTCCGGCCAAGGGAAATACAAGCAGGCCCACAGAGCCACCCAACAGCTACTCCCAGAGTGCTCAGCCTAGGGAAGGTAAGGAAGGGGGTAGGGGGAGAATATCAAGGTCTCTCTGCTATCCATGAGACAGGACCTAAGTACTTTGACCATATGCAGACTCTGCACACAATCTGGGGCCCTCTAGTGCTAACAGTAGAACAGGGACTCTCCTCACAGCTCCAGGGCAGAGAGGTACAATTGTGGTCATCCACAGACCAAAGCACAGGCCAGGAGAGCAGTCAGAGCTTCTCAAAAGACATTGAAGGAGCAGAGGTCCTTGCTGGTCAATTCTAGAACTTCCTCAAGTCAAAAGGAAACTATTATAAGCAGACAGAAACAAAAAATTCAAATATTGTGGTACTGTAGTCACAATTACACAGGACTTAGCAACATCTACATTAAGGGGTTATAGGACTTGGAATACAATATTCCAGAAGAAAAAAGAACTTGAAATGCAACAGAGAATCAACCACCCTGCAAAACTGAACATCCTATTCCAGGAAAATGATGGCCATTCAATGAAATGTAGGAATTTCAAACCTAACTGTTGAAACAATCAGAGATGAACAAAAATTTTGTTTTCTAAGTACAGGACTTAGGTGGAGCATAAAGAGGGTGGATGAAAAGGGTAAATTATGAGGAATTTACTGATATTGAATTGCTTATATTTCTGCACGGGAAGATGATACTGTTAACTCATATGAACCTTCTCATTTATTAAGCACTTAGAAGGAGCATATATAGACAAGAAACAGGAGACAGTTGAATATGAAGGTATAATATATTATAAAGCTGGAGTCAATAGGTGAAAAAGGAATGTACTGGGCAAAAGAGAAAGAAGAGGTAGAATGGGCTAAGATACATTCTCATCAGAAATGGTTTAGAGAAGAAAGAATATACATACTTGATAGAGTATAGAAATTTATCTTACCCTAGAAGAAAAAGGAGAGGAAGGGGATGGGAAAAAGGGGACAGGGGAGGGTAGAGGTATTTTAGGTGATAGAGGAGAAAGTAGATCATGGGAGAGGAGAGTGAAACAACACACTTTCTTTGTTTTTCAGCCAAGTGGTGGGATTGGGTGGCCTGACAGGGGCCACAGGGCTGGGTGGTTGCTGGGTCTCTGAGGTCAGATTTGGGCTCAGGTCCTTCCAGCCCCAGGGCCTGTGTCCTGTCCACTGTGCCACTTGGCTGCCCCATAATACACTTTTGAGGAGGGGCAAAGTGAAAGGAAAGAGGAAGCAAAATAAATTGGAGTGGGGAAGAATGAATGGAGGAAAATAAAATCAGCAATAGCAAGTGTTGGGAAAAAGTATGGCAGCAACTTCTCTGATGGACTTATGAAAAAGAATGTAAATCAACCCCAGAGACAGAGTTGATGGTATCTGAACACAGACTGAAACACAGTTATTTTCTTCTTTCTTTCATTCACTTAATTTTTCATGATTTTTCTATTTTTTTGGGGGGGGGCTGTGTTTACTCTTACAACAAGACTAATTTATACTATATAAATAAATTAAAAATGCAACAAAAATTAAAAAAATAAAAGGCTAATTGTTAAACATCAAAAAATAAAATATTTGTAACAGTTAAAAAAAAGCAAAGGGACCAGATGGCCATCTATTTTATTTATGCTTAAAATTGAATTATTTATCTTCAAGATTATTAGGCTCAAGTGATGACGGTGGCTTGAAACACCAAATATTCCTTCTGGCCACCATCCTGAATCTGAAGTGAAAGCCAAGAGACATATCATGAAATCAAATTTCCCTTGGAAGAAATATATTATTTCCAAGTAAGAAAAATAAAGAGAAAAAAGAGTAATCACTTATAAATAGATAGAAATATAGTAGATCAAATGAGGTAAGGACTTTATCTGCCCCAGTTAGAAGTTCATATGATGGTCCTAAGATAGAGAAGGCAGTCAGTGATTCAGCTTCAGTGAAATTCAGTTAAGTTTTTATTTCACCTAGGCATAGTATTTAAGTCACCCAGGAGGTTCTTTCTGATCTCATGGCTCACTTTCTTCATACGTTGGAAATAGACTGTTTTCTTGTTTTCTCATGGGTCATTAACTATCATGGCCTGGGAAATGTATCAGTTTTCCCCATTTATTTTTTTCTTCAATGTTTCACACTATCATTTGTGACCAATCTCACTATCACTAAGCTTTTTTTTTTTTTAACAGAAGATTAGATTCATGTTGTTAGGGTTATTTTCCTCCATGTCATTGATGAGAGAATTTTGTGTTCAAATCCTCTCATTGGTATTTCCCAAGGACACATCTTTCCAAATGAAGGACTCTCCTCATCATTCATAATGTATAAATGAAAGGACTGCCAACCAGGGAATGTGAATAATGTACCTCATTTTAGAAACATTGTTTAAAATTGCAATGACTTGAAGGATTCTGAAATTTCAAGTGCTTGAAATGAAGAGAATGATTTGAAAAGTCACTATTTTCTCTCCTGGCAGGAGATACCGGTTGTTCTTCTATAAAGAGATGAGGGTATTAAGTCCCAAAGAAGGTATTATTCCTAGGTGATGAAAAATTGCTAAAACAGGGAAGGGGGATGTGTTTCTCCATTTTCAGACATATAAAATTTTAAAAAAAGACTTCCAGGTGAGAATGGAAATAATGCCATCTGTCAAACAGCAGTGAACTTTCCTTTTGATGGCTGAGTTCACTTTCAGATTATCATGTGTTTTTGCCTTAAAAAAGATAATTCTGAGACTTTATGAATTGAAAACAAATATATGCAGAAGTAAGGCAGCACTTATAAATAAGGAGAAAGAAAGGAAGGGAAACCTTGGATTGCTTAGGGTAGCGTTTGTATGGAATGGAGTTCAAGGAAAGTGAATTGAAATACTTATGATAAAGAGGGATGAAAATGATTAATTATTCTTCATTTTTTGAGAAATTATAGAAAATAGCCTCATTTATAGTAACAGACAGGTTGAGAAAAAATATTAAAACTTAAAAATTAAAAATCTGATTTTTTTCAAGGAACACAAGTCAAAGAAGCAAATATTTGAAAGAAATTAATAAAAAATCAGATAGAATTTTGTACCCAGCAAATGTTTTTAGAAGTAGAAAGAAAATTAAGACAAAAGATGATCTAAAAATACAGGTCAAAGCAATTTAAAAAGGGACTAATAATTCACTGATTGAAATTTATCAAAATCTTTAACTTCCTATTTTGAGAATTAATCATTTTTCACACTTACATCGTTTATATTTTATTTCTCTCTATTTTTCAAACCATGTGACCTCTTCCTATGCTCCCTCTCTCTTCCTCTAAACCCTTGTAAATAATCTCTCCCCACTCACCTTAAAGGCTCAAATTATTTATTGATGTCCTGTGCAGTGGGTAGCGTTTGTATAAAACCTTACAGAGAATTATAAAATTGTAAACTACAAAATTGATAACTTTATCATAATAAAATCCATAGATCAGAGAGATGGAAGATTTATATGTATGGATATGCATATGTGATTATGTAGGAATTTGTCATATCTATGTTCAAAGATTACTTCTATTTGTGTATGAATATATATATATTCATATAGCACTATTCTACTTTGTTCACTATCTAAATGAAAATTATGCAAAGCTACAGGATACATATATACATGGAAGGAAGGAAGGAAGGAAGGAAGGAAGGAAGGAAGGAAGGAAGGTAAGAAGGAATGACTGAGACAGATACATAGGTAATAGAAAGATGGATGATGGTTGGACAGTCATAAAGAGAGATAATAAGTATTGAAACAGGAATCAAGAAATCTATGTATCTCATTTTATCTCTGTCATTGACCATTTTTTATCTTGTTCAAAGTCCTCATTTTTAAGCATTTCTTTTACCCATTAAAGCAGGAGAATACATTTCCAAAGCTAATACTCTATGATACTAGCATTTCCTCACTTGTTAAAGGAAAGCTACTGTCACAGGCTTATTCAAAGAAGTAAATGGAGTGGAGGGCTTGTCTTCTCTTTGCTGGCACCATGCCTGCCCTCAGACCCCTCATGAAGCATAAAATTGTCCAGAAGATGATCAAGAAGTCCATCTGACACCAGTCTGACAGATATGACAAGATCAAGAGAAACTGGTGTAAACCAAGAGGCATTGAGAACAGAGTGTGAGGAAGATTCAAGAGTCAGATCTTGCTGCCCAATATTGGCTATAGAAGCTATAAGAAGACAAAACACATGTTACCAAGTGGATTCAGAAAGTTTTTGGTGCTCAGTGTCAAAGAGCTTGAAGTACACGTGATGTGCAACAAATCTTACTGTGCTGAGAATGCTCACGTTTCATCTAAGAATCACAAAGTCAGTGATGAGAGACCAGCTCAGTTAGCTGTCAAGATCTACAATCCAAATGCTAGACTGAGGAGTGAGGAAAATGAATAAAAAGCTTTGCATGTTTTTATTTGTGTTAAATAAACCTTCAAACAACAACAAAAAAAAGAAATAAATGGATGATTTTTAAAATTAAATCAAATACTTAATGATAGCAGTTTAAAAGTGAAATTAGGTGACCATACCCTTTATAAGAATCAGCAAATCAAAAAACATGAATTTTCTGCTTTTTTGAGGTCTTCCAAACCTTTTCATCACTCTTCAAACTTAGCGTGGTTATGCTTTGCCCTCAGTTTCTTAAGCAGAGAACTTTGACTCATATTTATTAAGAAAACATAAAACTATTTCCTTCTTCCTCATCACATATGATGAAGATATCATCTTCTAGTACCTCCTTCTTTATCCCCGCCTCACATAAAGGAATGAAAATATTCCTTACCAAGGCCCATCTCTCTGTTGATACAAGTGATTTATTGCCATTGGTTTTCTCCAACAAATGTCCCCTTCTATCATCCTTAGTCAATCATTTATTGTAAATCTTTCTATTTACTGTCTTCCTTCTGATTGCTTTAAAAAAGTACATCTTCCCTAGCCTCAAAAAAATTGCCACTTGTTCTACCATTCCATCCCTGCTAAATATTGTCCTATTTCTCTATTGTTCCTTTTGACTACAATTCTTGAAAAAAAGCTGTCTAAAATAAGTGTCTCCACTTTCTGTCCTCTCACTCCATTGTTAACCCCTTAGGTGTAAAATAGAATAATTAAATGATCTGAGCTCATGGGTTTCCCTCACTCATGTCTGTCTTTTCCTACTAGGCTTCTGCAAGCATTTGCTCACATTCTCCCAGGGATACTGTATGCATGAGTCAAGATTATAAGAGGTTTAGGGGCAGATTGCATTGTTTTATTATTATTATTAAATTTGCTTGATATAAGTAATTAAAATATGATTGTTTTTACTATTGTTCTTTAGTAAATGCATTATATTTTGAGTAAATGTTATAATAAGAAACTTATATTGTGTAAATGGGGAAAAAACTAGGGAAGGCTCATGAACTATGGCAGTTAGTAAGAGGAGAACTATACAGTTACACACACACACACATACACACACACAAACACACACACACACACACACACACACACACACACACACACAGGATTAATTCCTGGATCCTAAGAAAATATGAGTTGCACCTTGTGACCCTTCTTTGAGAACACCAGAAAAAGTGAGTGCAAATTGTAATAAATAATCCAGTATAGACAGTAAGAACAGAAACCTGTATAATAGAAATACACAGGAAATATGGTATTTTCAAGTGGACCTCTCTGGAAGGAGTAGATGGTATATATAAGAAAGTAAGAGAAAAAGAAGACTGGAACAGTTGGTCTGATCCAACCTTTCTGGAGAGCAATCTAAATTATACACAAAGGGCAATAAAAATGTGTATACCCTTTGATCCAGCAATACCACTACTGGGTATATACCCTGAAGAGGTCATGAAGGGATAAAAACATCACTTGTACAAAATTATTCATAGTAGCTCTCTTTCTGGTGGCAAAGAATTGGAAATTGAGTGGATGCCCATCAATTGGGAAATGGCTGAACAAACTGTGGTATATGTATATGATGGAACACTATTTTTCTACTAGAAACCAGGAGGGATGGGAATTCAGAGAAGTCTGGAAGGATTTGCATGAACTGATATTGAATGAGATGAGCAGAACCAGAAGAACACTGTACACCCTAACAGCAACATGGGGAAGATGATCAATCTTAATGGACTTGCTCATTTTATCAGTGAAACCATTAGGGACAATTTTAGAGTATCTGTGATGGAGAGTACCATCTGTATCCAGAGAAAGAACTGTGGAGTTTAAACAAAGACCAAAGACTATTATCTTTAATTTTTTTAAAAAAGTTATCTAATTATGTAAGTTTGCTATCTCATATTTTATTTTTCCTTTAGGATATGATTTTTCTCTCATGTGAGATTGGGGGAAATTATAAAATTCAAAAAAACAATAAAAAATGTTCAGTAGGAGTAAGCTAGGTAGCACAGTGGATAGAGTACCAGCCCTGGAGTCAAGATGACCTGAGTTCAATTCCAACCTAGCTGTGTGACCTTGGGCAGGTTACTTAACTTCACTCCTTGCAAAACCCCCTAAAAATGTTCACTGAAGGAACGTCATGCTCAAAATACTGTTGTAGTAGGATATCTGGGAAAGTGATCTTTTATTACACTTGTAATCAAAAGTAGAACAGCTAGATAAGTATTATAGTAGCCCAGGCATGAGGTCATAGATTGAGAGCTACAAAGTACCTCCAATGGCATTTAATTCACCTCTCATTTAACAATTAAGAAAAAAGGAGCTACAGTGAGGGAAACTGATTTGCTCAAAATGCAGTTTCTTTGCATTTTAAAAAATCATTAATCAAGTATTTTTCAAAAACAAAAGAGTAACTGTGGCTATAGGAAAGCAGGGACCTGAGTCACAATTCCAGGAGAGAAGAGAACTTTTGGTCACTATCAAGATAGTAAATCTCTGGTGGCAGTTGAAAGGCATGAAAAACTCATAGTGTTTTTAAGTTCAGAAGAGTTAGGAGTCTGGTTAACAGTCACAAGGTTAGGAGGGGGACTAGTACTTACAATTGCAGAGGGCCATACAGGCCAGGACAGTGATGATAGTATCTCTACTTGGATCATACCACATTAGAAGTACTGAAAACAGATACTGGAAACTAGCCCAAATAACAGAAACACAACTTGAAGCTTTCGATAGTGCCCCCACCCCTACCACAGAAACAGAGCCCATCTTTAACAAAAAAATTAAAAGTAAAAATTGAGCAAAGAAAAAAAAATCCTCAACAACAATAATCAAAAAAGCTACCACTATATCAGGGAAAAGCAAGATAGGAATTCAGAACACAATGGTAGCAAAACAACTTACAAGCAAGGTCTCAAAGAAAAAATGTCAATTGGATATAAGTTCAACAAGAATTCTCAGAAAAGCTTAAAAAAGAATATTAAATATCAAATATGTTAGGCATAATAAAAAATGAGGAAAGAAATGAGAATGATGCAAGAAAATTATGAAAAGAGAGTCAATAGCTTCATAAAAGAGACACTGAAGAAAATTAAGACTTGAAAGCTTAAATTATCCAAATGGTTAAAGAACCACAAAAATCCACTATAGATAAGAACTCGTAGAAAGGAATTCACCAAATTGAAAAAGGGGTACTAAAATAAACCAATGAAAGGAAGGCCTTAAAAAGTAGAATTGGCTAAATAGGAAGAGAGGTACAAAATCTTACTGGAAAAAAATTCCTTTAAAATTAGAATTGGGCAAATAGAAATTAAAGGTTCCATGATACATCAAAAAGCAATCAAAGAAAGTCAAAAGAATTGGGAAGCAAGAAGAAAATATGAACTAACTCATCATTAGACACCATCTTTCAAGAAATCATTCAGGAAAGCTGATGGGGTATTCTAAAAGCAAAAGGTAAAATAGAAATGGAAAGAATCCACTAATAACTTCCAGAAAAAAGTTCTCAAAATGAAAATTCCTAGGAATATTGGAGCCAAATTACAGAGGTCCCAGGTCAAAATGAAAATATAATAAGCAACCAGAAAGAAACAATTTAAATATAACTGAACCACAATCAGAATAACAGATTTAACTACTTCCAATTTAAAGTATTGGCAGACCTGAGACATAGTATTTGGGGACTTGAAGGAGTTAGGTTTGCAATCAAGACTAATCTATCAAGAAATAGTAAGTTCAATTCTTTCGGGAGTAGAGAGGAATAGATTTTGAAAAATTCCTAATGAGAAGATCATAGTTGAGTAGAAAATCTTATATTTAAACATGAAGACTCGAGGAAAATATAAAAAGGTAACCATGAAAGAGAAGTAAAAGACTTAATATTGTTTTATATTATTATATGTGAAGATACTACCTATATAGCCAAAGAATTTTATAATTAATAGGGCAATTAGAAGGGCTATATAGAGATAGAGGACATAGGAGCCAGTTGACTTTGATGGGATATCTAAAAATATAAGAAATAAGGAAGAGGGCTGTACTGGGAGAAAAGGAAAAGTAGAGAAAATTAGGGAAAATCATATCTCAAAAAAGAGTCAAGGAATAGTTTTTCTGCACTTTAGGCATCAGTTCCCTCATCTGTAAAAATAATGAAGTTAGTCAAGATGTCCTCTAAGATCCCTTGTAGCTGTCATCATCTGCCTCCAAAAGGTGGCCCTACAATTTGACTCTCTATTCTAATTCATTCTGCACAACAGTGACAACTTAGCTTTCATTATATTCTCCATTTGTTCAAATGTTTGTAAAAGTTACTATTACTTTCCATATTAAATCCACAGATATTTCTTTTCTTTCAACTCCTCCATCATTCTGGCTAAACACTAGGTATTCACCCTTATTTCTTGCCATTTGCTAACATCTTTCCTCTTATGTATTCAATGTATTCTTTTCACTACTTCTCACATACATCATGCTTATTTTTGACTTTTACCTTTGATCATGCTCTTCTTATTCACCTAGAATTCCCTTATTTGTTTCTTCCATCCATTTCAATCTGACCTGCTCTACAGTTCCGATCAAATTGCATCTATTCACACAAATTTTTCTAACTCTAGTAGCTTATGCTGCCCTTTCTAGTCTCTTCCATAGAACCAGACTTCTTTAATAAATACTGCTTAATTTTCTTATCAAGATCATACATATTAGCCTTGTTTATACAGATAGATAATGATCTGATTAAAGAAAAGAACTATTATTTCTTTTGCATCACAAAATACTTAATAAAATCCAAAACATCAGCATACATTCATTCAATATTTGATTGTTAAACTGTTTTCTATCTTTTTAAAGCACTTCAGTTTGGTATCCTGAAAAAATAATTCTGTAATATTAATCAATTTCCTGGTCCATAAAGGAAAACTAGAACTTATGCTTCAGCAAATACTTGATAAATTTGTAATATGTTAAACAAAATAGTATTTAATAATCATGCCACAAAACTGCTATTGAGATTACCCTTAGTTTGGTTTAACTGTGATAAGTTTTAGGGAAGAGAAGCATTTGCAGAACATTGACTAACAACAGTGCATAGTTATCTCCCATTCCAATCCAGCAATCAATCAATGAATATGTTTTTTGCAGAATTGCAAAAGGCCTATATTATTGAAACAAAGTGCTTTAACACAGGGAATTTCCCAAACACAAAGAAGAGTTTATGAAATTATGCAGGCTCCATCTATCCTAACTTAGCAGGGTCTTGGGCATAGCTTCTAATAATCTTAGAAGCTATGCCCAAGACCTCTTCTGCTTTAGACCCTGAGTTCTTAGAACTTTTCCCTCATCTTTCTCTGTTCAATTTTTCCTCTCTTCTCCCTCCTTCCTTCCTTTCTTCTTCCTTCTCCTTGTCTCCCCCCTCACTGTTTTTTCTCTGCCTCTCTCTATATCTCTATCTCTCTCCTTCTTTCTTCCTTCCTTTTTTCAAGAGAGCATTCATAATTAACTGCCTGTATGCCTTTGGGCAATTCTTTTTTTTAATCTGTAAAATAAATGATTGAGATTAAATAATCTCTAAAATCCTCCTATTTAAGCCAATTTCTCTGTCTCTCTTTTTCTATTAGTTATGATTCTACATGCTGAGAAAGTTATTGAAAAAAAGTATGTACCCTGGCTTCATGGAACCTACATATTTAATAGAAGAAATAAGATTCCCTTGAATGTGTGCATGTATATGTATGTGGATACAATAACTGTGCAAATATAGAGAACTTTTTATAATCTACATATTATCTGATAGCATGATGAGAGGCCTCATGATATAATAAACAGAGCTGGCCTAAAAGTAAGTATGTCTTCAGACCCCGTGTGCCTGTGCCACATACTGAATGCGTGATTCTGAACAAGTCAACTATTTCCAGTACTTCAAATAAATTTCTCAAATTATAAATTTCAAAGCAGGTACACTTATACAAGTAGTTCTATCACCTAGAGGTACTTAAGCCAGTTAAACCAAAAGCTTGGTCTGAAAAGGATATGGATATATACACCTACAGATCCATACATACACATATATTAGGTATAATGTTAGATCTGGAAGAGTCTTTTGACATCACCTAAGAAGCAAAACCCCTCAGAGAAGAAAACCAAAGTTTAAAGGAAACAAGTGACTACACAATTTCCTGGAGTCAGTTCTTCCAACTCCTGATCCAGAATTACTTTCATCATACAAACTTGTAGAGCAGTTTAACACCTGGATTATAATTCAAATTGATTGACTCAGCAGATTTACTTTGGAAAACAAAAAAAAAATGATCAAAGATCCTGGGTTCTTGGATTTTGAGTTGTTTACCCATTATTCTGATATAGAAAGTGTACCAACTATATTGCAGACTATTTTACCTACATTTGTCTGTCATTACAGGTCACTAGGAAGGGATCATACAGCCATATTGTGAGTTTATTGATCTTAAGAGGTTGGATAAAAGTTCCTTTTTTTTAATAAGCTCAAGAGATGATCCATAAATATCAGTGTCTCTGGTCAATTTATCTGTTTTTGAAACTGCTAATATTTAAGAAAAATAAAAGCATCTTAGAATGTATAATTGGGACTGGAAAATAGTACTTTCGAGGTTAAGGAATTTCTGAAGGCATGCACACACACACACACACACACACACACACACACACACACACAGACACACAGAGAGAAATCCTTACTTTGACAAGTTGAAAAACCCTCTTCTGTTATTTCTAACATACTACTATTTTTTAACAAATAGTAGGAAATTCACCTAACAGCTTCATCCAACTGGAAAACATCTTCCTTCTACACTCTTTTATTGTTTTCTGTTCCATAACATTAACAATAACTTCTTTAAAATGAGGCAATAAAGATAGTGCCAGAGAATGCAATATTCAACATATCTGTAAGATATTAGAAGTAAGACATTTGGCTAATGTGCCTGCAACAGACCTAGTAGTTTAATTCACTCTTGTGGAATAAAATTGATTGCAAACATTTGCTCAGCATTGTTTCTATCATTCTAGGTGCATTCTGTTCTTTGAAAAAAGCATATAAATGGTATTCTACATGCCTTCAAGCTTTAATGTAATACCATGAATGTAATAATGTCATGTCACTTTGTCTCTTGGAATTTCATGAATGTCTTCATTAAGATGAGAAAAGCTGCATTGCTGCAGATACAGCTGTTATAAAACAGCTGGAATGGTGTACTTGCATGTTATAGCTTCATTTTTGTTCTTTAGCATTAGTTTCATGTGCATTTATCCTTGGGGGTGGGAGGAGAAGAGGAGAGATGAGAATAAAAAACAAAGATAACTGGCAAGTAGAGTTTAGAACGCTCACCCCCCCCCCCAGGAGGACCTAATTTTATTTTCTGAATTATTTGGTAAATAGCAGACCTTGGAGCAAATATAATTGGATGACCACAGCTAGTAAAGAAGATAAAAATGTTATAAATCACATCTTTCTTCACATTATTTCCATTTATTCATTCTAAAATATAAATTGTTTTTATTCCAGATTTAGTATCCAGACAATTGAAATCTGAACTATTTTAAAATTTTAATGATGCCAAAAATTAGGAAGTTGAGGAAAGAATATTCAAACCAATTAAGACAATTTCACATATGTTAAAAATATAAATCATTTATCATTACTTAGATTAACAAAAGAGCCTTAAAATGTCATAGACAACAACTGATTTATTTGACAAGTAGAGATATATAGTTTCCAAGGATTTCCCTAGTTTGGATGACAAGTTTAAAAGTGTTTAAAGAAAAAGGATTTGAAAAATTCTAAGTATCATCATCTCTTAAGTTGTTTGGAGGAAAGTAAACAAGTTTTGGAAATTTGAAGAGAACCCAACTCTGCAGAAGCAAAGTCAACTAAATCTTAAATAATAAAATTTAAAGAAGGGTAACAAACAGAAGAAAGAAAAAATCTACAAAGTAAAATTTTACAAGGAACTATTCACCATCACATACAAGAAAGAAATTACTTGTGGACACTAATAGATATGATTATGAAGGAAAGGAAATAATAGGAAAAGCGGTCAGACTAAATGTATTACACAAAAATGAAGCCTATGCTGGAGGTGATGGAATTTTGATGGCATTAAAGGACTAGCTATTTAAATATCTATAAATAAAATAAAACAAAAGTACAAGAAAAAAACTTAGATTTTTATTATTATGAAAAAGATTTACCAAAAAATTATCAATAATCACTATGTTTCTTACTATGCAATGGAAAATACACATAAAGAATAGAAGACCGACTTTTGAGTCAGGAAGAAGTAATTTCAATCTTGTCTCTCACACATACAGACTGATGACCCTAAAACCTCACAACCCCCTGACTTTTCAGTGCTCAGACAACTTTCTAAACTGTAAATTGGAGAAAAGTGTCAGCATCTACCAATCCAAGTATTTCATCATCAACATTCCAATAAAGTTACAGGTTTCATTTTTATCCCTATAACAATAATCTAGATGTATATGGAGATCATCAGAAGGAGACAGCTAGATGGCACAGTGGTTACTCTGGCCTGGAGTAAGGAAGATTTGTGTTCAAATGTGGTCAAAGAAAATCATTAGCTCTGTGACCCTGGACAAGTCACTTGATTCTGTTTGAATATATTTCCTCATCTGTAGCTAGAAAAAGAAATAACAAGCCTCTCTAGTATGTTTGACAAGAAGACCCTAAATGAGGTCATAAAGTGTCAGACTTGACTGAACAATACCTTTCAGAGGGATTATAAAAATTTTACAAGAGACATCTTATATTCTCTCTCTCTCTCTCTCTCTCTCTCTCTCTCTCTCTCTCTCTCTCTCTCTCTCTCTCTCTCTCTCTCTTTTAAATGGGGTTAAGTGGCTTGCCCAAGGCTACACAGCTAGGTAATTGTTAAATGTCTGAGGCCCCATTTGAACTCAGGTACTCCTGACTCCAGGCCAGTGCTCTATCCACTGCGCCACCTAGCCGCTCCCCCCACCACACACACACACACACACACACACACACACACACACACACACACACACACAAACACTTCATACAACTGAAGGAAAGATGGAGAAAACATAATTCCACTGGAATTGTTCGTGAACTGCTTTTTAAAAAAATTCAGTTGAGCAGATTCCTGTCTTAGAAGTTCAACCTGGGGCGGCTAGGTGGTGTAGTGGATAAAGCACCAGCCTTGGAATCAGGAGTACCTGGGTTCAAATCCAGTCTCAGACACTTAATAATTACCTAGCTGTGTGGCCTTGGGCAAGCCACTTAACTCCATTTGCCTTGCAAAAACCTAACCCCCCCCAAAAAAAAAAGTTCAACCTGTGACAGTCTGCTTCATGAACAATTCAAAATTATATGATCCCTTGAAACCTATCAGTGACAGCATGATTTGGAAAAATTCTTATTAAAAATATCAAGAAAGGTAAAAAAAAATGAATACGATCTCCAAATGTAGCCATTGCTCTCATGAAAGAGATCACATGTGTAGTGCATGAGGAAACTGCTGATGGATGGTGAATTCCTTCAGATATATTGCTTGCCTTTAATACTGTAATCATTTCTTGATTTCTAGAATATTACAAAGCCTTCAAAATGAGATTTGGAAACGTTCAAAGAATTTGAATTGAGGAGCCATGTACTCAGAAAAAAATAAAAAGTATCTAAGGTTTGTAGCTACACAAATTACATAAGGAGATTATTCTTCAATGTATGAATGTGCAAATATATATGGGCATTTATAAAAATCTAGGAAAGACATTGCAAATATATAATGAGATGGCTTAGAATTGAGTAGGAAGAGGATAATGGGTTGCATTGACTAGGAAATTTCAAGGTTATTTAAGAAAATTTTCCCCTTAAACAAAGATTCATCTTTTTAAAGATGATATTTCAGTGATACTATAACCATGAGTGTTCTACAACTTTCAAAAAATTAAAGATAAAGCATAGAGTGAAATACATGAAAACAATATTATTCACAATACCATGACAAGTGTGAACTATAAAGATGATGAACTAGTCATAAAGAGGAGAGGGTGATAACTTGAGGACAATCTATATCTTCAGTTGAGAGTACTGTGATGCCAAAAAATCTCAGACTCCAACACCAAAAATAACCCCTCTGCAGTTAGTTTAATGAAAGTCATGAACAGAAGTTATAAAGAATGGCCAAGCATAGATCTGTCATTTTGGATAAGATACTCAAATAATTTGAAATATGACAAAATAATGGTGCAATGTTTATATATATATATATATGTATGTATATATATATTAATATGTATGAGTATTTATAAATATATAAATATGTATATATTTATGTTTTTTCAGGACTTCTTTTTTTCCACTTTTTGCAAGGCAATGGGGTTAAGTGGCTTGGCCAAGACCACACAAACAGGTAATTATTATGTATCTGAGGTCATATTTCAACTCAGGTCCTCCTGACTCCAGGACTGGTATTCTAACTACTGCACGACCTAGCCGCCCCTTTTTTCAGGACTTCTTAGCAAATCTATGTATTCCTTAATTTTGGTGCACTAAAGACATGACTAACTTAATTAGTAATGTCTGTTTCTCAGAGCTTTTTATAAAAAATAAGAGAGAAAGAGAAAGCTGTTATCATCACCTTATAGTAATCCCATATAAAGAGTTTTTTCTAAAGCTAATATGCTTCTCTTAAGAAACTTCTCATGAAATCAGATTTAGAGATTCAATTTATCTAGGAGGCTATCCATCCATGCCATCACTCTCATTTTATAGATGAGGAAACAGGCTCAAGTAACTTATCCAGGCATTCAAGGAGTAGTCTTAGGCAAGATTTGAAACTGATGTTTTCATTACTGCAAAGGCAAGTATTCTAATACTTAACCTCTGTTCTGTTGGAGCAGAATGTATAAGAGGAAGAAAAATTATCTTAACATCGAAAGAATCAGTTCTGGACTTGGTGGCAAAACACTTTTCATTTGAGTTACAGTGAGCAAGTCATTTAATATCCCCAAACCTATGTTCTCATCTTCACAATGAGTAGACTAGTATCTTTTTTATTGTACTTTAAGATTTGCAGGGGTGGCTAGGTGGTGCAGTGGATAGAGCACCAGCCCTGGAGTCAGGAGTCCCTGTGTTCAAATCTGGTCTCAGACACTTAATAATTACCTAGCTGTGTGGCCTTGGGCAAGCCACTTAACCACATTACCTTGCAAAAACCTAAACAAATAAAAGATTTGCGAAGTTGTTTTCTTCACAATTATGTGAGGAGAATAATGTAAATGGTCTCATTTTGCTTTTTGAAACAAAGATAGTTTTGGAGGGGTGTTGGACGACAAATTTAAATTTTGATTTGACCTTTCTTCACTCTAGACTTATTAAACTTGCTCAAGGCAGGGAACCTTAAGTCTGACAACAGCCATATAAATTTTCATAACATCATATGAGAGTGCTATTTGATCAAATGTTTAATTAACTCACCCTTAAAAAACTTCTAGATTCATTGAATGTTGAGTCCAATCTGTGTTTTCCTTGGTAGTGCCAGAACAATATGACCCCAAGGTTCGGAGTTTCCCTGCCCCTGATCGAGATAATCCTCTTACTTCAGGTAAGAGTCAGATATATTCAGAAAAATTCTCCACATTGCTCTATTTTAGAAGCATATCAATGTAGTCAAATATATGTATATTATATACAACATATGCACATATATTACATGCATGTTTTAAATATATTTCACTTACATTTCTTCAACATGGCAAGAGAAGGCTCTACCAAGAAGGTCCAAGTGCTATTGGGTCCTAACATATTGACTATGCTTCTGGTATACTGTCTCTGTATTCATTCTCTGAAGTAGAGTCTTAAAAAGTTTCATTTCCAAATGACCATTTTTTTTTCTACTAAAGCAAGTTTTGAACTTTTTTTAAACTAAAGCATTCATAGAGGGTTGCTATTTGCAACAATAGAGGGGGGGTATCCACCTAGTTGAGTAGACATAATACTATGGAATTATTTAAAGCCTGTTAATGTCTGTTAGGATTGGCCTCTTATTTTGCATCACGAGTACACAGTGGATGGTGAAATAATAATAATAATAATAATAATAATAATAATAATAATAATAATAATAATAATTTCTGAAATTTTATGACAGCATTTAAAGATTTGTCAATGTCTTTACATAAAATTAACTCATTTGAACCTCACAATGAGTCTGTGAATTAAGTACAAAAAGGAACATTTTACAATTCAGGAAGCTGAACCATACTTTAAGTGACTCACTTTAAAACTTTTATGTGGGGGCGGCTAGGTGGCACAGTGTGGATAAAGCACTGGCCTTGGAATCAGGAGTACCTGAGTTCAAATCAGGTCTCAGACACTTAATAATTACCTAGCCCTGTGGCCTTGGGCAAGCCACTTAATCCCATTTGCCTTGCAAAAAAACAAAAAACAAAAAACAAAAAAAAGCCTTTTATGTGTCTGAGTACCTATTTGAACCTAGGTTTTCCTTGCTTTAATTCCAAGCCTTTATCCACTGTCCCATGCTGCCTCTCAAATATATGAAAAAAGTATATAAAGAAGAAAGACACAACAGGTTAAACAAACATCTTGCCCACCAAACAATTTTGGATAGTTCTGGCCTACTTAATAGAATATTCAAGCATCACAAGCCTAAGAATCAGTTATCTTCTATCCCACAGCTACGGAGTAGCAGAGTTCAAGTACACAGACAGGGTCCAGGCCTCTTTGCATTACATCATTCCACCTTTACAAGATATTTTAAATGTCACATTCTCTGCTCTCCTCTTTAGCTGAGTTAATAAAAGCTAATGTTTAATCTGTAATTTACAAAGCACTTTTTTGTGCTTTTATCATTAATTTTAGGAACAGTATGACTGCAGAGAAAGACTAAATTTCTGATGATGAATTGGCCTTTAGGAAATCAGAATTGAAATGCTCAGCATATTCTTTCAAAATGTTTTTTTTTTCCTTTTCCCCCTCTCTATGGCACAATATACCCTAGAGTAGAGACCAGGAGTTGGAGAAAAACTGTAACATTCAGCAGTAACTGAAATTGATCCTCAAAAGCTTCAGAATGCATGTGGGAATTCCCCTGCCAAGCTACAGAAAATGATCTGGAGTGAAGACAATTGATCTGGATCTTTACAAGTTTTGGAAAAAAAATATTTATAATATTGGGGGTTGGGGGGGAAATCCCTCTTTGTTGAATGTCTACTAACTGACCCAACTGGTTACCTCCCCTGAATAAATAGAAAACATTGATTATATTTATTTAGGAAAAAGAGTAATTCTTCCAAAAGGCATCCCAATTTTTCCATTGGCATCTGTCAAAGAAAGAAATGAACTAGCTTAAAGTGTCCTCTTAGTCTGAAAATCTATGATTTAATTGATTTAAAGTAAAAAATGTATTAGTTTATCATTTCATTTATTCATCTCCCTAGGTTTACCAAAATGCTGCAAATTGTCTTAAAATCTGACAGTGATATTAGACCTAGTGAGATCATCCTTCAAAGTTCACTATAAAATAGGAGAAAGTAAATTGAAATAGGAAGAATTAGGAGTCAAAGTATTATGTTTCCCTTATGTTAACAGGATTTCAATCGAAAAAATGAAGTATTTGGGAAGAATGAAAAGAAAAATTTGTTTTCATCCACAAATTCTATGATCCCATTGGAAGCAGCATGGATGAAACAGATAATTTGTCTGAGATTCAGGATGATCCAGGTTCAAGTCCTATCTCTGTCATAAATTGCCTAAGTAACACTGAATTCCTTCTCAGTTCTCAAACAACTCTCTAGCACTCAAAAAGCAGAGAATGTGCTTTCCTGCACTGGTAGGGAAGTTAGGAAGCTACTCACCAGATGTTCCTTCCATTGATGGAAATACAAATTCGATTAAAAAAATTCTTTGAAATAAAAATTCTCTAGTATTGGCAGACATAAACTAATTAGAAATGTGCTTTAAAATATCTCAGTAATAGAATATTTTATTTTTACATTGGCCTTAAATGATCATCAGCACATTACCATGAAGAGATTTTTTTAAATTTATTTTGTATTTATTTAAGGCAATGGGGGTTTAACGACTTGCCCGATGGGGTTAAGTGGCTTGCCCAAGGCTTCACAGCTAGGTAATTCTTAAGTTTCTGAGGTTAAATTTGAACTTGGATCCTCCTGACTCCAGGGCAGATGATCTATTCACTGTGCCTAGATGCCCCACTAAGAGATTTCTATCGAATATACATTTAGGTTTGCTTTTCTAATACCCAAGAACAAGTGTTCTTTCATCTGTGATAGTTCCAAGGTTTAAACTAATGAGAAATGAGACTACTACATCTCAGGGCAGGCGGGGGGGGGGGGGGGGGTGATGTATAATGAACTACAATATTTGTGCTGGGCAATGAATTCTCTGATGGAACTACAGAAACATTAATGTGGGGATTCTTACTGTAAAAATGTAGATTGAAATCCAATTATGCCTTCTCAGACTATCCAAGTCATGTCAATATTTTCAGATAAACTAACCAAAAGTAGTTCATCCAATATCCTGATGATCTCTTGCCAATGCATGAGTAACATTTGCATTGCATTCAAAGATCAAATATATTATGGAAGAACAAAAAACTATGTCAACAAAATATTCATTTAATTGATTTCACTATTATATCATGATTGTTATATTGGATTAAAACTTTTCTTGACTCCTCATGTTTTCTCTGGCCCTTTATAGAGTTTCCAAAAATATCTATTTCCAGTTATACAGTAGAGTTCAACCACAAGCCTGAAGTATTTTGTTGTTCATTATACAGTTTTTCCATAATAGCCTCATTCAACCTCCAAGATCAAGGATATACAAATAAGGTCAAATCTAATCTCACAAAGAAGTCAAACAGTTGGCCACTATTTTTTTAAAAATTGTGATTATTGGGAAGAGATGATATCTCTTCACTTCTTGGCTTCCTATTCATAACTCTCATTCCAAAAATTTGAGAAGTCGATACTGAGAATGAAATATGAATCTCTTGTAAGTCACAATTATTCTATGAAGCTTCTCAAACAATCTTCTCATTTTAACTCAGTCTTCAATCAAAAATGGATGTAACTTTAATAAATATCATACCCTTAAAGTAAAATGTACAACTTTCCCTGTCAAGAATTAAATTATACAAGTTATACCCTTTCAAAGGATCCTTATTAAACATTGAAACATTTTCCCTAAAATAAAATTGAGGGGCAGCTAGGTGGCACAGTGGATAGAGCACTGGCCCTGGAGTCAGGAGGACCTCAGTTCAAATCCGGCCTCAGACACTTAATAATTACCTCGCTGTGAAGCCTTGGGCAAGTTACTTAACCTTACAAAAACATAAAAAAATTAAATTGAATTTACTAACAGTAAACCTTTTGTATCACTTTTTGTGACTCTAATGCTACTATTTCAAGAAGTTATTAAAACACAAAACATTTTATTTGCTTGACAAATATTACCCTTCAGTCTTTAACACTTACCTATTTGTACATGACCTATCTTCATCTGGATACAAGTCCTCCCAATCTCTTAAAATCACTTACTGTGTATCTACTTTGTATTTATTTGTGTACTCATTTTATACTCCCAGTGGATTGTTAAGAAGCTAGAGGGCTGGGACTGGGATTTGATCTGTACTGCATTATACATTGTAGACATTTTGTTGTTGTTTAGTCATTTCAGTGACTCTTTGTGACCCCATTTGGGATTTTCATGGCAAAGACACTGAAGTGATTTCTCAATTACTTCTCCAGCTCAAATAAAGAAACTGAGGTAAATAGGGTTAAGTGACTTGTCCAGGGTCACACAACTGCCAAGTATTTAAAGACACATTTGAACTCAGGAAGATGAGTCTTCTTGACACCAAGTCTGCAACTCTATTCACTATGCCACCTAGTTACCCAGGTATTTAATATAGATATGTATATAATTCAGGTATTTTAAAAAGTTATTGAATAAATTATTAAGCACAAAGGAGAACTAAGAGAGAATTGGACATGTATACTTTGAAGGAGGAGGAAGTCCTATTTCTTGGTGTCTGAAGAGTGAAAGACTATAAAGGAGATATAAGAACTGCTCCTGTAAGCATCTTGCACTATAACATCAATATTGAAAAAAAAGAATTTGCAAGACTAAAGACCTTCAATCATTGCAAAGAGCAACAATGATTCTAGAGGACCAATGATAAATAATGGTACCTACCTCCTGACAGAGAGATTGTAGCATAACATGCAGAATCAGAAAGGCATTTTTGGACTTGGTCACTGTGTGAATATTTTCTGTTTGAAACTACTTATTTTCTAAATGGGTTTTTATTTTTATATGGAGGCAGAAGTGAAAGTCTTGGTATTTGAAAAATAAACTCAATGACACAAGAAAAGAATTTCTTTATTTCTAAGTTTCAGTGGATACCTGACCTATAGCTCCTAAACAGGAATCCATTCTTCTGGAAATCAAAGTGTAGTTATCACTGTTAGGTCTCATGGCCTTAAGGTCCTCATTTTATTTGAGGGGGATATGTATTAACAAGGTGAAAGAAAAGTCTTTGAAATTGGTGTAGTGAATTCCAAAGAAGACCTATACTCAGATCCAGATGTGTCCAATCCTGATCCATGATAATCGAGTCATAAGCATTGGAAGATGGAAAACTGTAAGAATCTCTTGGTGGGATGGAAATTTCAGAGTTAAATTTAAGCTCTGAAAGGTTAAAGTTTAGGATTGAAGAAAGGGATAAGAATTGTGCATCAGGACAGAGAAAATGTCTTACACAAGTGATGAAGAGATTCTAGCTCACTTTGAAAGTGGCTATTTGAAGATAACTATGGGACTTTCAGCCAAGATGGTGTGGAGAAGGAAGGAACTTTGTTAACCCCTCCTGGATTTTCCTCAGAAACAACATTATTCTAGCCTCCTTAAATATTTTGGAGTGACAGAAACCACAAAAGAGCAAAGGGGAACATCTTCCAGCAAGGTCTGTCACTTGGGGTGGGATGTAGGTAGGGGAGTATGTGTACAGAACATGGGAGTACACAGAGCAGAGAGCAAAGACCAAATGCATAGGAAGTGGGTGGGGTTGAAGCATTGACAAACTAGAGATCCTCGGCTATGGGAGCGAAAGATTTTGCAGTTTGACCTGTATGGCACGTGTACTGGGCAAGCTCCAGCATCATTGCCCAAGACACCCATTCAGCCAACATAGCTGGCTGGGAGCATCGCTGGTATTCTCAATCAGAAGGGCCTGGCAATCTTGCACAGACAACCCAGAGACAGTGCCAGGTATCCCTACCTTTCTCAATAGCCCAGGGAGTGGTCAACTGACAACCCCAGCATTCAGAGTCCAGAGAGACAGCTTCTGGTATTCCTTATGGGTTGGTTTACTGAGCAACCCTGTCCTAACATCTATGATCCCAAGCCAGTAAGCAAGCCTGTAGAGTTCTCAACATAGAAGATCTGCAAACCAGTCCCTCCTCTAACAGAAGAACCATGGGATTGGGCCCAGTAACAAATCCCAAAATTAATGAGAAAGGTCAGAGCAAAGCAGGGTTTACTGAAAGTTAACTTGTAGATAAGAATGGGAAAAACACTAGCTCAGAAAAGGAGTGCAAAAGAGTTAATACATGTGAAGCTTCCCAGGAGAAAGACTAGCCAAAAAGACTTCTTAGAAGAGCTCAAAAAGGATTTTAAAATCAAATGGAAAAAATGGGAAAAGAAATGCATCTTGAAATAAAAAGTGACAGAAAAAATCAATCCTTTAAAAATACAATTGGGTTCTTTGAAAATACAATTGCCCAAAGAGAAAGTAAGATGCAAATGCTAGCTGAAGAAAATGCCTCCCGGAAAAATAGGCTGGGAATTGTAGAAGCTAATACCTCCAAAGACACCATGAATCTGTTAAACAAAATGTTAAAAATAGAGAGGAAAATATAAAATAATCCATTGGTAAAAAAATGATAAGGAAAATTAATCTGGGAGAGGAAATTTAAGAATTATTGGAATATAATAATAAAAAAATAACCTGAATCACAATTTTCAAGAATTATTAAAGAACTACCCTGATATCCTAGAACCAAATAGAGAACAAAATAGTTATTGAAAGAATCCACCAATTACCTCTTGAATGGGATCCCAAGATAAATACACCAAGAAATATTGTAGACAAACACAAGAATCACCAGATCAAGAAGGAAATCATGCAAGGAAACATAGGGAGCAATACAAACACCAAGGAGCTAGAGTCAGGATTAAACAAACCCTGACTTCACATTAAAGGATCAAAGGCCTGAAATATGAAACTAGAGAAATTAGATATGATAGACCTCTGGAGAAAATTGAATGAAGACAGAAAGGAATATACCTTTTTTTCTGCAGTATATGGCAAATACCCCCCAAAATGACTATGTATTAGGATATTAAAAACCTGATAATCAAATGCAGAAAGGCAAAAATATTGAATTCATTCTTTTCAGATCATTATGCAATAAAAATAATGTGCAGTAAAGGGTCATAGAGTGACAGAACTAAAATTAATTTGAAACTAAGTGAACTAAATTTAAAAAAGATTGGATAAACAACAAAACATAAAAATAATTAATAATTTCATCCAAGATAATGACAATAAGGAGACAACATACCAAAATTTGTGGGATATAATTAAAGTAGTTATTAGGAGAAATATTATATTTCTAAATACAAACAAAAATAAAACAGAAAACGAGGAGATCAATGAATTGGGCATGCAATAAAAAGCTAGAGAAAGAACAATTTAAAAATTCTCAATTAAATATCAAATTAGAAATTCTGAAAATTAAAGGATAAATTAATAAAAATAGGAAGTAAGGAAACTATAAAACTAATAACAAAAACTGAATTGGTTTTTATGAAAATAAATTAGATAAGCCTTTGGTTAATTTGATTAGAAAAAAGAAGAAGAAACCAAATTACCAATCACCACCAATGAAGAGGAAATTAAACTAACAATACAGAGTTATTTTGCCCAGCAATATGTGAGCAAATATGAGTCTAAGTGAGATGGATGAATATTTACAAAATATAAACTTCCTAGTTTACAAAAAAAGAGGAAATTAAATATTTAAACAACCTCATCTCAGAAAAAGAAATTGGACAAGTCATCAATAAACTCCCTAAGAAGAAATCTCCTGGGTCTGATGAATTCAGAAGTAAATTCTATCATACATTCAGGGAAAATGAGTTCCAATTTTATGTAAACAATATGAAAAAATAGGTAAAGTCCTACCAAATTACTTCTATATCAATATGGTACTGATACCTAAACCAGGAAGAGTCAAGACAGAAAGAAAATTAAAGATCAATTGCTCAAATGAATATGTATGCAAAAGTTTTCACTAAAATATTACCCAAAAGATAACAGCAAATTATCACCAGGATGATATATTATAATTAAATAGACATTATACCAGGAATGCAAGGTTGGTTCAATATTAGGAAAACTACTGGCATAATTGACCACATCAATAAAAAATCTAACATAAATCATTTGATTGTTTCAATAGATACTGAAAAATCTTTTGACAAAATGCAATAGCCATTCCTAATAAAACATTAGAATATATAGGAATGAATTAAGTGTTCCTTAAAATGATGAGCAGTATTGATTTAAAACATCAATAATTATAAGTAATCGATACAAGGGTGAAGCATGCATGTCTGCTATCGCCACTTTAATTCAATATTGTCTAAGAAATGTTAACTTTAGCAATAAGAGAAGAAAAAGAAATTGAAGGAAATTAGAAGAGGTGATGAAAAAATGAAACCCTCAGTCTTTTCAGATGATATGATAATATATTTAAAGAACCCTAGAAAATTATCTAAAAACTACTTAAAACAATTAGCAACTTTAGCAGAGTTGCAGGTCATGAAGTAATCCCACATACATCATTAACATTTCTATGTGAAGACAAACAGGACACGGAAACAAGTTAGAAAGAGAAATTTCATTTAAACTATAGACAACATAAAATACTTGGGAATAGTCAGACTCAGAAAAATTATGAAACAATTATGAAAATATGAAAATTTTTCATAGAAATAAAAGCAGATTTACATACCTGGGTAAATGTCAATTGCTTATGGTTAGATTGAGTTAATATAATAAAAATGACAACTGTACCTAAATTAATTTACTTATGCAGTGCCAAACCATCCACGTTTCCAAAAAAAATACTTGATTGAGCTGGAAAAAAATTTAAACTAAATTCGTATGGAGGAACAAATGGTCAAGACTATAAAAAAAAAATTCATGACCAAATAAACAAAGCAAAGGAAGGCAATTTAGCTATGCCAAATCTAAAATTATATTACTATACATCAGTCATCAAAATTGTTAGAACTGGCTAAGAATTGGAGAGGTGGATCAGTGGAATAGATTGAGTGCAAAATAAACAGTGGTAAATGACAACAGTAATTTGCTGCATATAAAAATTCCAGCTTCTGGGATAAGAAATCACTCTTTGATCATAGCTGCTGGCAAAACTGGTAAACAGTATGACAAAAACTACGGATAGAACAACATCTATCACTTCAATCCAAGATAAGGTAAAAATGGGTACAGGATTTCAATATAAAAGGTGGTATCATAAGCCAGGAAGGACAAGGAATAGTTGGATCAAAGAAGAGATGGAGAAGATTATAAAATGCAAATTGGATAATTTTTATTATATTAAATTAAAAAGGGTTTGCATTAAAACCAAGGTAACCAAAATTCAAAAGAAGACAGTAAATTGGAAATAATTTTTACAATTGTTTCTGACAAAAGACTTATCTCTAAACTATATAGAAAACAGAGTCAATTTTATAAGAAAACAAGGTATTCCCCAATTGATAAATGGTCAAAAGATATGAGGAAGCAATTCAAAAGATTAAGAAATTAAAATTATTTATATTTATATGAAAAAATACTCTAAACTTTTATTGATTAGAGAAATGAAAATTAAAATAACTCTGAGTTGCCACCTCATACCTCTCAGATTCGCTAATATGACTAAAAAGAAAAATGATCAGTGTTGGAGGAGATGGGGCAAACCTGGAACACTATTGGAGTTGTGAATTGATACAATTATTCTAGAAAGCAATTTGGAATTAGAGCCCAAAAGTAATAAAACTGTGCATACCCTTTGATCTAATGATACTACTACTTGGTCTGTATTCCAAAGAGAACACAAAAATGGGTAAAAATAACCCCACATGTATAAAAATATTTATAGTATCTCTTTTTCAGTGTAGTAAAAAATGCAAATAATTCCCCAATTCATATCAAAGGATATGAATAGACAGTTTTGAAATGAAGAAATTAAATCTATTTGTAATCATATGAAAAACTGCTCCAAATAACTACTGATTAGAGAAAGGCAAATTAAAACAACAATGAGATATCACCTCACACCTACCAGATTGGCCAAGATGAGAAAAAGGGAAAATGTTAAATGTTGGAAGATGATAAACGTTGGAGAGATGGGAGGATTGGGACATTGATGAATTTGCTGGTGGAGTTGTGAACTGATCCAACCATTCTGGAGCGCAATATAGAACTATGCCCAAATTGCGAAACAACTGTTCATTCCCTTTGAACCAAACAATTCTAATTCTAGGCCTATATCCAGAAGAAATCATAAAAAATGTGAAAAGTTCCACATGTACCAAAATATTCATAACAGCTCTTTTTGTAGCGGCAAAAAATCAGAAAATGAGGGGATGCCTATCAATTGATGCAATGGTTGAACAAGTTATGTTATATAAATACTATAGAATACTATTGTTCTAAAAGAAACCATAAATGGTCAGGATATAGAGATGCATGGAATGAATTACTGGATCTGATGCTGAGTGAAGGGAGCAGAACCAAGAGAACATTGTACACATTAACAACAATGTGAGATGATCACAATGGATGTAGTTTTTCTCAGCAGTTCAGAGAGCCAGGACAGCACTATTAATTAGACTCCCCCTCCAGAAGAAGAAAAACAAAAAATAGCAAAACAACAACATCCTTCAGAATATGATGAAGACTACATTCACTTTTTAAAAAATAACTCTTTTGTATTTATTTCCCTTAGCCCTAATTCCTCATGCTGAAAATGAGTAATCTGTAAACATGTAAGTGATTGGCAGTGATCTAATATGTGCAATATTAACCTGACAGTTTGCCACTGAGGGAAGAAAGGGTAGAAGGAAATTTTGTAACTATATATATACATACATATATATATATATATATATATTTATATATATATATATATATACACACACATATAAAAAATACACACATATATATATACATTATTTGCATATGGATGAATGTTGAAAAGTATATCAATAAATGTATCAATGAATGTATAAGTAAAAAATTCATGTGTCATACAAAAGTATATTTTGCACAAAAACACAAGTTAATTTTAAAAAAAGATCAGCAAATCACTGAAAATTGAGGGAATGTCCATTAACTAGGAAATGACTGAACAAATGAGGATGTATGAATGTGATGGAACACTGTTGTCTATAAAATGATGAGGGATGAGACTTCAGAATAATCTGGAATATTGAAATATAAAAAAGATTTGCCACTTTTAATGGATGACCCTTTGAGGTCATGTACAATGTTTCTCAGACCTTTCTCTAGAATTTTAGAGGAGATTAACATTTATTTATTTTTCCAACTACATGCAATGGAAGTTTCAAAAATCATTTTTTCTGCAAGATTTTGAGTTTTACATTTTTCAACTTCCCTCCCCCTGACAAAAAAGCAAGCTAATATAGTCTATACATGTATAACCATGCTAAACATAGGTTAATATGTTGTGAAGGAAGAATTGAATCATAATAAAACAGAGGAAAAAAAGATGTAATACATAAGGCACCTTGTAAAAATTGAAGATAGTAAACTTTGGTCTGCATTTAAACTCATCAGTTCCTTCTCTAGATATGGATGGTATTTCCCATCACATGTCTTTTAGAATTGTCTTTGATTATTTTACTGCTGAAATAAACAAGTCCATCATAGTTGATCATTGCCCAATGCTGCTGTTACTTTGCATATTGTTCTTCAGGTTCTGTTTACTTCACTCAGCATCAGTTTATGTAAGTCTCTTTTTTTAATTGCAAATGTTATTATTTTTTTCATGTTACTACAATAGTCATGTTATAAAAGTATACATAATCCTCCATACCAAAAGAAAGAGACTCCTCAAGAAAATAAAGTGAGAGGGGAAAATAAAATATACTTCAGACTGCATTCAGATACCATCAACTCTATCATTGGGATGGATAGTATTCTTTATCATAAATCCATCAGAATAATTGCTTGTGTTTTACTCCATAAAACTTTCTTTTTTTGATTTAGTTTTTGCCTAAATGCAACAGAGAGATCTTATTGCCTTTGCATCTTATTGCTTATGATTGAAATGTGAATACAATAAATATATTGAACAAGGAATATATTTTAAAGTGGAAAAATTAATAATCTATGCATAAGTAGTCTAAAAATCTAATTATGAATATACATATTACTAAGTTATTGTCATTTAAATGGATAGCTGTTTCTTATTCCTATGTAGGTGCACAAATAAATTTTTTATAAGTCCTGTAATATTAGAAGACAACTACAAAAACTTTGATGTCATTTTCTGTGGGATTAGTACAGTCAGGCAATCCTAAATATACCATGATTGTCTATTCATTTGTTGGATTCAAAATTGGTCCTCTGTCTCAGATACACTATCAAAGGCAAAGACATAAAGAATTTGGGCCAAAACATTATTTTGTGTGTGTGTGTGTGTGTGTGTGTATGCGTGTATGAGTGAGTATATTGTATGTATGTATGTATAAAGATAAATAGGTGTGTATATGTATAAATATATACACATATTTATGTGTATTTTCTAATATATGTACATACATGTATTTAATGTATATATATATATATACTTATTATACATATTACATATTATCCAGGTATCTTAATAATCTATACTCTCTAGAGTGAGTAGGTTGCACAGTGGACAGAGCACTGGCCCTGAAGTCAGGAGGACCTGAGTTAAAATCTGGCTTCAGACACTTAATAATTACCTAGCTATTTGGCCTTGGGTGAACAACTTAACCCCATTTGCCTTGCAAAAAACCCCCAAAATCATCTATACTCTCAATTCTAGGTCCAGATGCAAATGGAACTTTTATAGATATAGTAGGGCATGTGCAATTAAGCAGACAAATTTTGGTTTTATGAGTTTGACCAATCATTATAGGATAATCATTATCATCACCCCATCTTCAAATTCTAAAGAAAGCCAGGGTCTTATGCAAAACTTATGTCATATCTTTATTACTATCTTGGGGTGAGGGTGGGGAGGGTAGTGTCTGAGGCACATTTGAACTCAGGTCTTCTTGACTTAACATTTCCATGGTTCACTGTCCTCTCATTGCTTAATTGCATTTGTCCCCTAAAGTTTCTCTCCTATTTGTCTATTGACAAATATGAACATTTCTACTATAACAATATTTTCCCTATATGTTATTCTTTCCATACATATAACTACCATGTTTTTCATCATCTCTCATATGTACAATTGCAAGAGCCTTTTAAATGGATTTTCGACCTCTAGTCTCTCCCAATCAAATCAGTTTTTTAGTCAGCTGCAAAATGATTGGCAGTGATCTGACCATGTCACACATACCCCAACTCAATTGCTGTCTTTTACCAACATGATCAAATAAAAACTCTTCAGTTTGACACTTAAAGCTCTTTTTATCCTGGTCTTTTTCCTGTCTTTCGACAAATGTTAGAATGCAATTACACAGGATTCTATGCCTGATAAATCATTTTTGTATTTCACTGCCTTTCACCCAACCAGATCACTAGAAAACTTTTCCTCGACATCTTAGTTTTTCAGCAAATGGAAGTGAAAATCATCATGTACAGAGGGAATAGAGAAAGAGACTCTGACAGAACCTCAGGGAACAATGAAATTTAGTAGTGACAAGGAGAAGATATAATTAAAATAAAGAAGGTAAAGAAAAGGATGTTTGTTTTAAAGATAGAGGAGATCTGGACATATTTGTAGGCAATAGTGGAAGATACTTAAAAAAGAAGGAGTTTCAATATTACAGAAAGAAATAATGTTCTAGAAAGCAATCTCCAAGATAAAAAGATGGGGAAGAAGATAGGGAATATGGGGTGAGATAAGGGAAAGAATATTGGTTAATCTTGCCAAAGAGAAGCCTCTTTCACAGAACCTAGAGTTGAAGAAGGGGGGCTTTGAAGAATGGAGTAAGGGCATGCTTTGGAAGCTCATGATAGATAACATTAATTTTCTCAGTAAAGACAGAAGTGATATAATCTTCTGAGAGAGTGAGAGGGGGAATGTGCTTGAAGACTAAGTTTCAAATAAACAGTTAATGGAATTAATTAAAGAGTCAATCAAAAAGAAAAAGAATAAAGGGATTTTCAAGCAGCAATGGTGCCCATGTAAACCAGGAGAACACAGATTTGTAATAGATTTAATCAAGCAATTCAGTATGATGGGAGTAAAGAGAGAGGATAGATGGGAATGACTCAGGGTAATGTTTGTCAATGTGCATGGCATTAGGATAAAGAGACAATGGAGCAATGATCAGAGGTATAGAGGAAATGGTTAATTACAGATCAGCATAGTAAAACAGGAAAATTAATGCAGGAATGATGAGTTGAAGAACAGAGGACAGAGTGATTGGAGGTCCCAGTGAGGATAATAAATAACTATGAGGAGTAAGTCAAAGAGATGAAAAGATAGGAGATTATGATAAAAAAGTTACTTGCAGGGATCAAGGTTATGAGAATGGCACAATTTTAGGTTATTGTTAGATCTGAGATCAGAGCATCCCTTTGGGTTCTATGCTCTGAATAATGACAGAATGCATGGGAGTTGAAGAAACTGATGAATTAGAGGACCAGCTTTTTGAAGGAATATAAAATGTTGGAGTCTTCAAGTAAGGAGGCAAATGCAAGTTTGGAGAGAACAACTATTAGTAAAATATCCAATTCCTTGAAAGAAAAGACAGTGTAACTTAGAGAATGCAATATTATAGTAAGAAAGTTATTGTGAGGAGTATACAGATGAAAAGAGCATCAGTCAGACTACAGACAATAAAAGTAGAGGGAGAGATCAGAGGAATGAGTGGCAAATAGTATGCTATCCTCCTTGACCACTATGACAGGAAGAAACAAAGGAAGCAAAGATAACCACACTGACCAGGCTATTCAGGAGTTTAATGGCTTCTAAAGAAAATCTGAAATTGTTGAGAATGAGAAAAAAAGATGCAAGGAATGTAAGATAAAGAGATATAGGGTAAAGAAAAGTTTTTGGTTTGTTTTCATTTTTTTTTGTATTTTGGTTCCCAATTCTCTTGTTCCCTTCAACATCACCCCATCCATTAAAAGGCAAGCAATAGGATATCAATTATATATCAATTATACATATAACATGATATAAAACATTTCTATAATAGTCGTAAAGCAAAAAAATCCAAGAAAAATAAATTGCAAGAAAATATGCTTCAATTTGCACTCAGACATCTCCAGTTCTTAGCTTTTTTTTTAAATCATAGTCTTTTGGAATTGTTGTGGACTAAATGTATCAAACAGGATAGCTAACTATTTCAAAGATTACCATTGCAGTATTACTGTTAATGTTCTGGTTCTACTCATTCCACTGTGTATCAATTCATAAACATCTTCCCAATATTTCTGAAACCATCCCCTTCATCATTTTAGTATTCTATCACAATTATGCATCCAATTGATGGGCATCCCCTCAATTTCTAATTATTTGCCCTCACAAAAAAAAGGAAATTTTATGTTGATATACAGATGCCTTTCACTTTTTATTAAATTTTAGGCTATAGACCTAAGAGGTGTACTGGTTACATATTGTTACATATTGTGCTTTAGGCATAGATTCAAATTGTTCTCCCAATTGGATGGATCAGATGAAATAAAGTTTGCTAATATTAAACCAATGAGATAAATATGAAGCACACATATAGAAGATGATACATGGTAAAATTAGCAGAACTGTAACTTATTAAACACTGACAACAGCTAGTCAAAAAGAGACAGTGGAAGAAAAAGGGGGGGGAAGGAAAAAACAAAGAAATATAATAAAGTATAATAAAGGTTAACAGGTATTTAGATGCAACCCTTGAAGGAGCCACAGAAGAAAAACATCGACTTTGCTCATTTGTGTCTTGATAAGTAATTTGATAATACTTTAATCAAGACTAAGGTTTTCTTCAATTCTGTACAAAATGACTAGAATATAGTAAGTTTGAATACTGATTAACTAACTTATAAATCTATTATTTTTCTTTAAATTAATGGTGATAAAATTTTGCTATCTACTTTGTTTAATATATCTTAGAGTCATTTGTCTTCAGGAGGAATGCAATCTTAATTTAATAAAAGTTGGTGTGCAGAAATTCAGTTTACAAGTTTGTCTTTTTTTTATAAGGACATTGCATTTTATGGGGTGGTATAATTCACATGGCGTTCAATTCCCCATATCACCCTTTTTAACTTACACCTGATGGCTTCTTAGTTAAGAAAATGTATTAGAAAGGGTTGTATGCAAAAGATGCCTTGGGCAGCTAGGTGCAATGGATAGAGCACCAGCCTTGGAGTCAGGCCTCAGACATTTAATAATTACCTAGCTGTGTGGCCTTGGGCAAGCCACTTAACCCCATTGCCTTGCAAAAAAAAACAAAACAAAACAAAACAAAAAAACAAAAAACATGCCTTTATATATTTTATATACTGCCATGTTGGAGTATTAGATTTATTTCTGTTCAGCTCAAGAAAACTAAAATCATTAATCACAATTATACACATAGGCTTTAACCAATTAGAACTGCCTGAAGCTGTACTGGAATGCCTTAAGAGATAAAGAATTTCTGTCATGTGATTTTTTTTTAAAGAATAGACTAGGGCTAGGCAACACAGTGGATAGAGCACTGGCTCTGGAGTCAGGAACACATGAGTTAAAATCTGTCGAGACACTTAATAATTACCTACCTGTGTGACCTTGGGCAAGTCACTTAACTTATTTGCCTTGCAAAAAACCAAAACATTGCCTTGCTTAAAAAAGGAATAGCCTAAATGATGAAATCTTTTTCAGTTTTTTGAAGGAATACCATTTTAGGTAAAGGTTGAATTAAATGACTTTCAGGAGTCAATTCCAAATATTAATTCTATGAATATTCTGTTGCAGTATATATTCATGCTTAACATATAAAAATATAACAGGAATTGAAAAATGTAGCCACCAATTCTAAAAACATGTTTCTTACTTCCTGGATTGCTCCTGTTGCAGAAGGAGACACTACATGGGTTGGGATACTATAAACTCAATCAAAATAACAGGACTCAGATACCCTGGTTCCAAGCAATTTTCCCACAGAATGAAAGACATGGCTTTTATTGAAATAATCTCCAGCTATAGAAAGTATATTTTCCTTTAAACAGTGTTCTAAGTTCAAAAACTAGAAAATTTATAATCAAGTATCTCACCACAATTATGTAAGAGTGGGAAAGCCAAATACCATTTTCAGATGAGTTACAACTCCCACATCTTTTCAGTTTATTGGAACATGAATCATATCTGGTCACTAGCTTTCCTTCTTTCTTGTCACTTATTCTGAGAAACATATTGTGCATTGTTTAAATAATATTCAATCATTCAAATTATCATTTTGAAAAAGACTACATATTGTCTAATGCTCTCAGTATATTAGATATTAATTAAATTTAATGAAATCTAAGGATTACTTTCTCTTTTATCCAGAAAATCATTTAGATAAGAATGATATGTGTTAATTTAACTTTAATTAAAAGCAGTCAAACCAGTAACAAATGATTATATTTGTATTTTAACAGTGATGATAGTTTGAATAGGACTACAATGAGCCCTTAATGTAGCTGCTGCTAAATCCTGTGTAATCCTGACTGAAGCACAATGATGTTTGAATTGTTTCCTTCTGGCTGCTTGTAATATTTTCTCTTTGACTTGGGAATTCTGGAACATGACTACAATATTCCTGGGCGATATTTTTTTTAAATCTCTTTTAGTAGATCAGTGGATACTCTCAATTTCTATTTTTCCCTCTGCTTCTATGATATCAGGGCAATTATCGTGTAGAAAATTTTTTAAATGAAGTCAAGGTTCTTTTCCTGATCATAAATTTCAGGTAGCTCAATAAGTTGTAAACTTCCTCTTCTGGATCTGGATACGATATTTCACATTTTCTTCTAGTTTTTCATTCTTTTGATATTGTTTTGTGTCTTGATTTCTTGCAAAGTCATCAACTTGCTTTAGCTCCATTCTACATTTGAAGGAGTTGATTTCTTCAGAGCTTTCTTATCTCCTTTTCCATTTGGTCAGTTCTTCTGATTAAGGTATTTTTATTTTCATTAAATTTTTGAACTTTTTTCCCCATTTGATCTAAACTAGTTTTAGTATGTTATTTTCTACAGAATTTTTGGGGATCTCCTTGGCTAGGCTGTTGACTTGGTTTTCATGTTTTTCCTGCATCTCCCTCATTTCCTTTCCCAATTTTTCTTCTACCACCCTTACTTGATTTTCAAAATTGTTTTTGAGTTTTGAAATAGCCTGAGTCCAACTGCTATATTTCTTGGAGGATTTAGATGCAGAAGCTTGGACTTTCTCATTTTCAGATTCTGTATTTTGGTCCTACGTGTGACCAAAGTAATTGTCTATGGTCAGGCTCCTTTTTTCTGTTTACTCATTTCCCCTGCCTGTGCCTGGTTTTGGAGTGCTTCCTGAACTTTTGAGTATTATTGGGACACCCTCGCAAGGACCTCAGTTCCTTCAAGGTATTATGAGAGGCTGTGACTGCTGTCCTGGTCTGTGAATGACCACAAGCTCAACCCTCTGCCCTGGAGCTGTGAGGGGGGACCCTGCTCCACTGCAATGGGGTCCCCTGACTGCAATCAGGGTCTGAACATGGACAAAGCAGCACATTCCTGGCCCAGGGACAGAGGAGAGACCTCAACAGTCTCCCCCCATTATGTGGGCTGAGTGCTCTGGGTATAGCTGCTGGGTGGCTCCTGCTGAACAGATCTGTGGACCTGCTTCCCTTTTCTGGGATCTGGACTGAGTTGAGAGCCACACTAACTCCCACTCACTTTGGCAGACATTTCCCCACTGATCTTCCAAGTTTTGCTTGGGTTGACAGGTCAGGAAACTGCTGCTGCTGCCAGGAGTCAGGGCTCCCTGGGATCCAGGCATCTGGGTGCCCAGCAGGCTGTTCCTGGAAGACTGAAGCTCCTTTGCTCCAGTGCAGTATTCCTGGATCTGCTGTCACCCCCTCCACTGCCACAGAACAGGGTTTTCCCAAGATCTTCCACGTTATCTTGGGCTGGAAAACTGCATCACTGGATCCTCCTATGGTTCTATCTCTTGAAAATTTGGTTAGAATCATAATTTTAAGGTTTTTGGAATATTTTAGAGAGAGGCTCTAGGAAATGCTGTTCTCATGCCACCATCTTGGCTCTGCCCCCCCAACAGTATAAATATGAACTTGTTGAAGTTAATTGCATGAAGTATTTTTCTATATTGATTTAGATTTGTATTGTTTATCTGATCAACTTCACTTATTTCAGTTTTCAGAATCTTTCTTGCTAGCATATATAAACATTTGTTTATTATTTTTAACAATCACTCATAACCTTAGTTATTACCTAATACAGAGGAAGATTTTCTTTTAACTCTTCTTGGCATAATTCTTTCTTATTTATTCCTTCAATTGTGGTTATGTCACATATTTCCACTTGTTCCCTGCCAAGTGGGTTTTTTAATTACATGATAAAATCCAAATATTTTAACCTGACATTCAAATACTAAGAACTGTTTATTCAAAGTTTCCCCATCATACTTCATCCTTCATACAACCCTCTGTATTTTACTCTGTATTTCATTTCTGTTCTTCTATTATTTTTTACACCTGCCATGTCTTTTTTTTTTATTTTTCTTGGTTCATATCTAAATCCTCTTAATCCTTTCCTAAGATTAAAGTATTTCTCTTCTAAAGTCGTTTTTGTATATTCCAGCATGAAGTGATCTTTCCCTCTTCTATTTTTTCTTTGCAATTCATTTAGTAAGACCTTATAGCTACTATTTTTATCACAATTGTTAAATTCATTATTGTACTTTTCATCACCTGGATCTCTATTATCTCTTATTTCCACTGGATAGCACTGGCTATTCCTCTTGCTGGTAAGACGCTTCAACATCATCTCTTTTCATAAAATATTTCTCTGTTTCTTCAAGGTGCAACTCATCAGGATCCTCTTATGTGAACCTTTATATGATCCCCTCAGTTGTTAATGCCCTGCCTCCCAAAAGACCATGTATTTAACTATTTTGTGTATTGCATTTATTATCTTTAAGTTTATTCTGTTAGGCTTTCATATGTATTTACTTCCCACATTAGACTATAAGCTTCTTTCAAGTAGGGATTGTTTCTCAGGTTCTACTTGTTTTGCTTAATAAATAATAGATGTTTAATAAAAGGCTTATTAATTATTTTTTCATTGTTATAAGAATATTATTTTGGATATGTCTTTCATGAGAATAAACTAGCAACTCTTCCATTACTTATCCTTAAGAGAGTTAGGTGGGAAAAGAGGAATTGAAGTGACTCCTGAATAGTTACAAAATCAATCAACAAACAATTATTAATCATCTATGTGTCATAGTCTGTGCTAGACACAAGAATAGCCATGATTAGACATGTCTTATCCAAGTTCTTCCTGATTCCAACCCTCTTTCTGTCCATCTATACACCATGTTATTATGCTTTTCCAGTTATCATTATTTATCAGATGGTTAACTCCCCAAGTATGATGGTCTTAGCCTTTCTACAGCCTCTAGAAATAGATTGAAAGTTCTTTGGATATAGAAGATTGGAAATTATTTCTTGTTGATTTGTTTGTACATTCCAAAATATATTCTTACTGCATTTCTAATATAATGAACTCATTGTACATAAAATCCCATTAAGAAATCACTAATATTTATAATAATAATGGTGATGTTTGCCCTTCATTCTCAAAGAAGACCACAACATCAGTTAGGTGATGCTATGCCAAGCACATGAATTGGATTTTAGTGAAGGGGGGGCAGACTGTAAAGTGGCCAGCCTCACTCTCTCCTCCAGAGCCATCTGGGTTCAGTGGCCAGATAGGAATCAGGATTATTAGAGATAAACCTGGGTTTGAAGCAATCAGGGTTAAATGATTTGCCCAGGGTAACATAGCTAGTTAGTATCAAATGGTTGAGGTCATATTCGAACTCCTGTCCTCCTGATTCCAAGATCAGTGATCCATCCACTGTGGCACCTTGCTTCTCTTTACTGACATTGACAAGTACTGCAACATTCCAAAGAAATAAAAAAGCCTTTTATGCATTATCACATTTGAATCTCACAAAAATGCTATGGATTAGGTACTATAGTTGTAATTATCTTCTTTTATTTGACTAAGAAAGAAACTGAGATTCTGTCAGTTTTTTTACAAGTTACCCTAGTCATACAGCTAAGAGAATATAGACAGAATTCAAACTCATCTATTTACAACAGAAACAACACTAGATCCACTCCCCTCTCTGCCTCTATTAAAAGAAAAATAAAATTTTATATAAGGATGTTTTATAATATAATTTGATACTGAGCAGAGCACAGGATAGCTTCCCCCTAATACCACATTATAATACTTCAGGACCATGAAAGAGATTGACTTTCTAAGGAACCATAGCAAAGAATTTTCTGATGTTGAACACTGTGATCAGGTTTCAGGGTTTTTTGTTTGAGATTTTTTTGATCTGAGAATTTACATATGATTTGATATATTTCAAAGTATAACACCCTTTATAAAATTTATTCAGAATTGAACAGTAGAAACTGCCAGAATTAAGGCAAATTCATTGACTATCAAATGAGAAAATATTTTCTAGGAAACTTCCCTTGAAATAATTTAAACAAACATTTTGAAATGAGAGGAGAAAGAAAAAACTGCTCTTTTGACTGTTTTTTGCTCAAAAAATAACCCACTTTTTTATATTCATAAGTCTTTTGCTTCTACAAGGATATAAGAATGTAAGAAAAGAAGAAAGGGAAGAAAGGAAGAGAGAGAAGACAGAAAGAATCAAAGAATATAGAAAGAAAGAAAGAAAGAAAGAAAGAAAGAAAGAAAGAAAGAAAGAAAGAAGAAAGAAAGAAAAAATAAAAAGAAAGTTAGAGAGAGAAAGAGAGAGAGAGAGAGAGAGCAAGGAAGGCAGAAGGAAAGGGAAGGAGGGAGGGAGGCAGGGAAGGAGGCAGAAAACAAGAGAGAACATTTATTTACAATGTGCTAAACACTGTGCTAAGTTTTGGGCATACAAAGAGAAAAGCTGGAAAAAGTCCTGTTCTCAAAGACCTCACAGCACAAATTGTAAATGCAACACCTAAAAGAAGGTTTATCTGCAGGGTAGATGGAAAGTTCTAGTAGTCTTAATGGTTCACTAGGTAGCAACAATAATTATTTGTGGTCTCATGACCTCACTAACACTGTCTTCCATTTACCTAAATACATTAAAATTCAATGGATGCACCACCCTCACAGCAAACATTCACATTTAATGGACTCTAGTATATTATAGTAAGGAGAAGAGATAGGAAGGATATGAGAGCTATAAAAGAGATGTATGGCACAGAGTGCCGGACTGATCATAGACTTATCCTCTCCAAGCTTAACATTCCCATTCAACAAAAGTGGTAGAGTGAAGACAAGGCCAGAATACTTAATGTCAGCATATTAGAGTAATTCTACAAATGTCAACAATTTGTTACTAACTTGGAGGGAAAGTTCAGCTCAAGGGATATGCCAGCTTTAGTCTTTCTGATAGCCAAACTACAAGTATATGTCATCACATCTACTCCTCTCTTTTCTTCCAACTCTGATTTAAACATATAAATTATTAGACACATAAATTTAGAGTTAGCCAAAGGAAGTCAAAAACAAGGAGAAATATTTTATGAACATCAAAATATTTATATCTGTGCATTTTTGTGACTGTAACTAATGGGAAACAAAATAAAAGCTCTTTGATTGGGAAAAGTATGAACAGAATGCAATGCATTAATGGAACTAAGAAATTACCAATGTGATGAATCCAAAGGAACATGGAAAGAAATAGACACAAAATGAAACCAAAAAGAAAAGAAAAAAGAGAGCCAAAGACGAATTGTAAAATACACTGACTACATGAATTGAATGCACATATACAGACAAATGAAAAATGAGTGACAAAATTACAACAATCTTAGCCTTGATGAAAATATGAGGAAAATATTTTATCCTATGCCTTTAAAATAGAGAAGGGAAAGGGTTCATAGATATGGAACATTGCATATATTTTTCAATACACTGATCAGTTTTGCTAATTTTTCTTCCTCATTTTCTTTTTCAAAAATAAATTCTTATAAAAATTACTTAAAGGAGTAAGAAATGGGGAAGGATAACAAATGGAAATGGGGAGAAGTTAAAAATATATCACCAAGATGTATTTTAAAGTTTACCTTTCTTTAGTGGGGTTAGAGATTCCTTGAGAATGGAGTGATGGGATAGAAAACAGCCTTTTGACAACACAATATCATCTAGGGCAATATGTCCCCTGTGACCTTTCCCAACGCTGCCTTCAAAGGTGACTTGGAAATCTTCATCATTGAGAAGAATTAGTTCTTTCCTCTTCCAGTAATTTCCTTGTTCTCCAGTGAGATGGAGTAGAACCTTTTTCTTATTTGTGATTGATACCTGAGAAACAGTTAGTGCTCCAATACCTTTTCCATACATGTGATAATGGAAAATGATCTAAAAGAAAAGAAATTGGCATTTAATAGGGTCTATTCATTTTCCTCAGCTTCACTTATTTCATACCATACATATCCCATTTTATTTACAAATGCCTGAAAGCTAGTTATTATAGTCAATCATTTTTTCTCCCCTTGTCAAATTCAAGTGAAAACATGATAACCTAAAGAACAGCACAAATTGCTTCAAATCCATTATCTACAATAAAAAGAAATTACTGAATGGAACCACAAGAATTCCAGCTCACCTGACAATAACTATCAGAAGGCATACTTCCCTGTCATAGTCTTTGAAAAGCCAGGTCCTCTCTATGACTGAGTCATCAGAGAAAGATTTTAATTCTACATATCACCTAGATTGAACTCATTTGATCCAATATCTCTATATTCATGTATCACATATCTCAGAGATAGCAAGTTGAAAGAGATAATCTATTCTGAGTTGTTCATTTGACAGATGATGTAACTGAAAACCAGTGAGGTAAAAAGGATTGGGCCAAAGCAACAGAGGTAGTGATGGAATTACCTTGTCCTGTTTCCAAATTGAAAAATCTTTACATTGGTTCATGAAAGTTCTGATTATAATTCTTGATAAAATAAAATATATTATCAAATAAATTCAATTTTCACCCATGGCTAATAGATTTTTGATACTACATGTACATCTGGACAGGCAATTGGAGCAGTAAATGGAGTAGCAAGCCTGAAGTCTGCAAGAACTGAGTTCAGATTTGGACACAGTAACTGTATGATCTTGGGCAAATCACTTAACCTTGATTGCCTCAGTTTTCCTATGTGCAAAATGATCTGGAGGAAAAAAAATTGCAAATTACTCCTGTATTTTGACCAAGAAAACCCCTGAGATCAGAATCAGACACAACTGAAATACCTAAAAAACAAAATGCACATTAGAGAGATAATGTAAATAAATTTACCTTGGATATTAATGGGGCAGAGTACCAATCATTTTGATAACATCAGAAAGAAATGGGGAAAACTATCTTGACTAAATTTCTAATCAGTCAACCAGAGAGAATAATTATGATGAGAATTTATAATTGTTTTGCCTTTGGCTACCTAAACAGTAGAATGTGAAAAAAAATTTTCTGATTTTGGCAGGCAAATTAAACATTAGGCATATAATTGGTCTGTCATTATCCACTTTCCAATTCTCTTGCACAATTTTATCATATCCATATGCAACAATAACAAAACTTAATTTCCGTAGATAATATCTCAGATTTCCTTTTCTGGCTAAAAGGAACATTTCTGCTGTAGTCCATGTAAGTTAATCACCAGGACAACATGAGCACATTAAAAAAATATGCTTCAAACTTTACCCCTTCTAAGGAGTTTTTCTTTCTCAGTGGAAATTTCAGGTTGACTCTGTTCAAGCTATGCAAAAATACTGCTTTAGGGTATTTCACAAGGTCAAGCATAAAAGGTGCTTTTCTTTAGAATTGGCAGGTAGCTCTGCTTACCTGGTAAACATATTTTATACATGAAAGAGCCAATCATTACCAGCACTGACCTTTCACTCACTCCTCTGTACTCAATATAAATCATAAATATTCATATAATGAACTATTCATCATTAAGTTTTCTATATTTCTTCCAGGCATGCTTTATTATTCTCCCACAGATCCTTATAACAGTAGGGACTATGGATAGGAAAGAAAAAAAAAACGAGGGAAGTGTAACTTAGCTGCAAAAAAATTTACATTAAAAATCATGGAATTATTGAACAAAAATATTTTAAATATTCTTTGAGAAAAAAATAGTATTTGAATTGTTGCCAAATTGGATTTCTATCTGTTTTGTAATTACTTATGTTTTGCCGCTTCTAACTAATTTGCATTATTTTGCCTCGGATTCATTGTACAACTATATTCTTTTTAAATTCGTTAGTGATTTTTTAAAGGATTGAATTTTTCAGGGAAGTTAAAGAGCAATATTTATTAAAACTTTGAAATTATTATACAATTTATATCAATTATAATAATATAGGAAGTAAGAGAGACAAGAAAAAGAGGGAGGAAGATGGAGAGAGACAGGGAGAAAGAGACAGGAGGGAAGTAAGAAGGGAGAAACAAAGAAAGAGGGAGATGTATGTTTGTCTGTGTGTGTGTGTTTGTGTGTGTGTGTGTGTGTGTGTGTATGTGTGTCTGTGTGTAAAAGAGAGAGGTAGAGAGAGAAGAAATAGAGGGGAAGAGAGAACGTGCAACCAGTATACTAAAGGAATAGAATTACAAAATCTTATCTTCATCTCAATAAGTCCATGAGTTAAGAGTTATCATCCTATCTTGAAGAAACTCAGTATCAGAGAGGTTAAGTGACTTGCCCAGAGCATACAGCAAGTAAATGTTAGAGTCTGTATTTGATGTTAAATTTCTACTCTCTGTAGGTCTTCTATTCTTTCATTATGCCAAAATGCTTTCTATATTAAATGGATTTAAATGACTAAATAAGTTAAATGAACTATCAGACCAGCAGGGATGGAAGATTCTTTGCTTTTGAAGTAATTATGATGAGACTAATTTCCTCTACAAAGCAGATCAAGTAAAATAAACCTGTGAAAACTCTACTCAAAAGAATTAGTTCCTAAACTCATATGTTAACAATGATTAAAACAACATTCCTTTTCTATTTTCAGCTATGTAACTTTTACAAACATATTAGTGTCTTAAATCTATATTGCTTAAAGACTGAAACAATAATTTATTGTATAAATTGGTCTAAAATAATTCACAAAAGTTGCTCAATACATCTTCATTAATAGGAGAAACCTGCTCTGTGAGGCCAAAAGATCTAGCTACTGGTTAAATGTAAAAATGACTGGCCAACATTTTTCATCCACTGAATTACCTTTTTCTCCATACTAGCAATTTTTGACTATCATTTTATTACATAAATCCTCGGTCTACCATTGACTATCTTCCTCACTCTGGTTCTTCCATCACTTCAGGTGAAGAAATGCCCTTTACACATTTCTTTTCCAATACAACTTGCTTCATAGTTATCGTCCTTTTATGAGTGTGTCTCTAATATCTCTATATTTTGGAACAAGTGATGCCCAAAGTGAGGAATGCACTCCTTTTTCAACTTCACCTTGTAGATAGTCTAATTTCTTTTCAAAGTGCAACTCTTTTGCCAGCTCTCTCTATCCCTCAGTTGCCAGTCTTCTCTCTGTCTTGAAATTATTTAGTTTATTATCTCTGTTTTGGTGTCTTTAGGTTCCTATCATATTGCTTTAGTAGAAGGTTAAAGCCATTGAAGATAGGGATTTTTATTTCTGTCTTTGTGTGGCTAGGGCCAATCACTATTCTTGCTATATTTTAGATACTTAATATTTGTTAAGTGGATTTAAATTTCTGAATGCTATCTTTCATAAATCAAAATTCACAAGTCAGCACCAAAGGAATGTAAATACAAATACAAATATATGTGGTTGCATATATTTTTGGTTTTTGAGCATTTCAGAAAACAGACCTCTCTCAAACTACCTTTCAATGAACAAACTTGCTCAAACAATGAGTATTGGCAAAAGCTCTAAATTATAGACTTAAGACGTAAGTCTTAGCAAGCAGAGAGTAACTGAGTGGTTCTGTTTTATACAGTCAACTGATATCGGAGTTAGGCCATGAAATCAGCCCTTCTGGACTCCAAAGTGAGTATTCTATTTACTACATAACATGGTTCTTGGCCCATCTTAAAAAATAAAAACAAAAATAAAGCAAATTTTCAGCATTTACTTCTTTCATGATGCAAGAGTTATTTATAAAATTTGTTTTCTGCCTTTAAAATCAGGTAAGAAAAAGTAATAAATCATATTCTGTGTATGCAGGTATATTCCTGTATGTGTGTATTATATAAATACAAATGCACAGATGATGGATATAGAGATGATTTAGATACTTACAAATGATATAGACAAAAAGATGGAAGGAGATATTATAAAGATGATATAAATAAAATGGAGGAGAGCCAGAAAGAGAAACAAAGAAAGCGACAGAAAGGAGGTTCTGAAACTACTTTCCCAATTTCTACTATAGCAGAGAATATTCCCAGAATAAGGCTACTTATATATCTTTCCCCAAGGTTTTAGAGGAAATCATGAAATCTTCCTGTAGTGGAAAAAAATTCTCATAGCAAATATTCATAATAAACCAAAACAAATTCTCACATGTGCATTCATTTGGAACATTGAGTCTATCATCTCTGGTAGAGGATGGAAAAATCATTCTATAAATTCTATAAATTAACAGTCTAATGATGGAGTCAAGCAACTACAAATGAGAGAGAGAGAGAGAGAGAGAGAAATTGGAGGTAATAAAAGAAAACATACATATATATCATATTTTATGACTTAATAATTTTACATTTCTTTATTGGATTTTCACACGTAAAAAATAACATATCCATACACATTTAAAAATCATGAGCCAAACAGTTTGATCTTATATGGAAATTGCCATCACTTTTATTTCAAAACTAGGCTATTAATCTTTCAGTTGACTGCTCTAGCAAAAATGGACCTAATGACTATCAAATGACTGGGAATTTCTAGACCTACCCCTAAGGTAGGTCAATCGAATGTAAAATTTTGAACATCATGAATTGTTTAAAACATCTAAAGTTGTAAAAAGGAACTTTGGCTTGAAATATTCCTTTCTGGTTCATTTGAGTCAAGATTGGATTAATCTAGTGAAATCTCAACCAAGATTGAATCATAATCTTTATTTAGTCATAAATTCTTCCTTTTCTGTAGGTTTTTAGAAAAAAATAGCAAATGACAAATAATTTAAGTGCCCTTAGTGAATGTATTGATAATAGGCATTTATTCAAACTAGATACATACATGACTTTTTTATTTGGAATCAATTCAGATAGAGTTCATTTAGAGGTACCTACAACTCTTCAATGAAAACTTTTTTATAAAGCCATAAAAAACTCCATTTTATTATTAATATTTTAAAAGGAAAAAAATTAAAATAATTTGTTTAGTCTACTAGGTTTATTAAAGAAGGAAAAATACATACATTTTTAGCAATGTTTGTTCAAATTTAACTTAAATTCAAGAGCCTCCATAATCTACATCCATATTCCCTATACAATCTTATTCTCTATCCTATTTTACCTCAGTGTGAAGTCCATTCCAGCAAGATTACTTGACAAATATTTCATGGTTATTTTTATTTCCATTCCTTTATTTGTTATTCCCCAATCTCCAGAAATGATTTCCTTCTTAACTACAACTAGTTAAATTCTCTCTCACCTTCTTGGTGCAATTCAAAACTCTCAATTATCATTAAGGCTCCTTCTAGCTCTAAGTGAAACAACAAATCCTACTTCCTCCATGAAGTCATTCTCATCCACTTCAGTGTCATTCAGACCACTTTACTGTTTTTACCAGTTAATCAAGTGTGATTTTCAATGTTATTCATTATTACATATGTATATTTTGTCTATTACTAGGACTATACTTAGTTTGTGTCTCCCATATACCTCCTAACTATAGGATAGATTACTCTATCACGTGCCCCTTTTTCCTCCACCCCCCACCTCCACCCTACATAAAATGGTTGAATACAATCCAGTCTTTCTTTGTTTCTGGAATGGAATTACACCTTCATTCAATTTGCTCAATTTGACTGTATAGGTCAGCAAGTTTCCATTAATTTTTTCCTTTCCTTTTCCATACCTTGCAGTTTTTGCTCCTTCTGCTTATTATTGGACTAGAAATGTGTGCTTCTCTCATTGGTTGCTGAGGGAATAAACTCTTTATAAAGATGTAATGACCAGATGGGTTTTGAAAGGTGTGATCAGCAACTGGCTCAGTGCCTGTAGTTGGGGTGATGCCAGCTTTTAGATTCCAGTCCAAGTCATCATTTTGATTCTGCTCCCAACAACAAAGATCAAATTCAAAATCACAGCGCCCAATGGATGCACCTAAAAATATTCCAGGTAAAGATGAGGGGGGAAGGGGAAATAATTTTAATTAAAGCTAATAATTCAAAAAAGGAGTGATATTTAACATTAGACAACACTTAATAGCTGAAGTTTTTAAAAGTGTCACATTCTAATAAATGGGAAATTGATTGTAACAAAAAGTAGGGCTTTTGAAAAAATAGGTAGATTCCATGGTTTAATTTGAATTCCCTGTCCTTACAGAGCTGACATAAAAAATACATTTTATTAAAAAAAATACATTTTAATACCATTGACATGTTTACCAAATGTGTGGTTTTCATGCTCGAATATATTAAGATTTATTTACTTAATTTAGATCCAAATATTAATATCTTGCCAACCAAGACATATAAATGATTATAGTATGTAAGAAGAAATATAAGAATGAAAAATCAGAAGATAAGTTAAAGATAGCAAATAATACAATTACTACAGTTCCATTTTTGCCTATTCCAAAAAAGGTACTAAACACCAAAGAAACAAATAAAAGGGGGAAAAGGAAAAGAAAACAAAACTATAACAAGGAAAAGACATTGGAACTATCACCATTTTCTAAGTAGTAAAATAGTATGTCTCTTCTTTAATGTTAATTGTATTCTGTCTTCTATTATGCTTATTTATAACATTATTATTATGCATTATTTTACTTTTTTATTCCCTCTATGAAATAAAAAACTGCTGGAGGATGGGAAAAACTTAATTTAAATATGGGCATCTCCATCTATGCCTGGACATGATGTATGATCATTAAATATTTATTAAAGGATTTAAAGGATTGAATAAATTATTGTACTTTTATATTTTTTAATCTTTATATTCTTTATTGAGTGCTTATATAATCACAATATATATTTTAAAAGCATGAGATATACGAGTACAACAAAAATAGAAAGTTAAAATGCTTTGTGGTACTGTTTAAAATCCTTATTACTGTTTTGGTTATTAAAACAGAAAAAATTAAAAATATAAGAGATTTCCTATTCTTTGTACAAATTCATAATCTGTACAAATTCATAATTTGTACAAATTCAAAATAACTTCAAAAGAATATAAATTGTAGATCATGGATCATTATGCATAGATATTCATCTCATATATACTTGAGCAGTTCCTGAGACATTCCACAAAGTAGTGTGAATTTTAAATGTATAATATCCCTTTAATGAGCACTGTTAGAAAATTTCATTGTCAGGGCCTAGGTTAGAATCAGATTTTTCAGGAGTAGACCCCAACATGTTGTTTCAGCATCTAAACTGCTCTCTAGAGCACCATTTATATGATGTGAGAAATGCATCCTGGGAAATTACCATAGCAACTCCCACTTGAATAAGCCAAAGGATAACTTCCTACTTCAATTAGAAGCAAAAAATATATTATTACAACATTTGCATAGCTGGAAAATGTTCTAACTTCTTGATGGATATAGTCTTGCTGGGATGGCAAGAAAGACAGTATAAAAATTTCAAAATGATCATTGTTTCCTTAGTTAAAATATGTAATAACTATGTAAATACATACATATATATATATGCATATATATTTTTTTAAATAAAAAATGTTGTGATATCTTTCTTGGGAATATGAAGCCATAGACTCAATGGTAGATGACTCTAATCATAACTCTCAATGGGGAACTTCTGACAGTGCAAAGTAAGGAATAAGAGAATCAGACAGCATTTAAAGTCATTGAGGTTTGAAAGTTAAGAAACTTTTAAAATAAATGCTATAAAAAGAGTATTTTAATGTTACATCAATTTAACTCTGATTTCTAATATGTCTCTTCATGGGAACAAAAGGAATTTATTACTAATTTCTGTCACCCAACCATTTGACTAGTTAGTTCCCTTATAAATGCCAATTCATTTTTTAAATTTATGTTTCGAACTTTAATTTATTTTCCTCTATAAAAAAGCTCCAGTGGTCAAGGAATTCTTTATAAGGCAGTATTAAAGACTGGATTTTTTCTCTTCTGGATGAACTTTAAGATAGTTAGAAACAAATTTAATTAAAATCAAGAGTAATCTCAACTATTCTAAATTCAAAGCAAAATTGAACATTTGCCATGATTTAGTACATGTATGATTAGTTGACTGACTGCTCTTTTTCTAACAACTCCTCTTAAATATTGTAGTGTCACTCCTACAGGCTGACTCCAAAAGAGTCATTTTTTTCTTCATTTGGTCCATTTTTCCCACTTTGAGTCACTCCAAGATAATCTTCTAAAGTATTCTTCTTTAAAAAAATTATTTTCAACAATATGCACATGTATATTTTTGTTACAAAATTTCCTTCCCACCCCTCTCTTCTCAGCAGTGAATAGTCAGATTAGTATTGTACATATCTATTTTGATAAACATGTTTACAGATTAGAAATTTTCGGTATGAGGAATTAGAATTAAGGGAAAGAGATACATAAGAGATAATTTTTTAAAGTATTCATCATATTCTAAAGGATTAGGGGGTTTTGTGTGTTTTATTTTATTCTTTTTCTTCTAGATGAGGATAATATAGTCCATAGACCGTCTAATACAGTTGTTCCAGCTCAATGGACTGCTGAGAGAAGTTGATTCCAACAAAGTTGTTCATCTCACAATGTTGTTGATGTGTACTAATGTATTCTAAGCTTCCCCAAATGCATCTAATATATCATCTACATGCACAGTGAGGCAAATTTAAATAATATTTCTGATAATAATTTTCCCCCGCCATTGAATGTGCATAACACCCATCAAGGTAAGTGAGTTCTTTTCCCAACAGTCAACCAAAATTTAATACTACTATGCTGGATCTAACTCTTATGGACAAAGGAAAAATATTCTGAGGATTCTTGAACAAAATAATTTTCTGATTAATTTAGATGTTGTATAGGGAGAATATAGTTAAATATCTTCTTTTTCCCAGGAGCAAATGATATTTGGGTATCTTTTCCTCTCTATAAGGTTTAATCCATTAAATTTCAAACTCTTAAAATTGTGCTGAAGAAGAATGCTTCTGAAAAAACTTTTAAAGAGATTAAACCTTCAACCATATTCCCCCTGGAATTTGGTTTTCTATAAGTTAGCCAGTGGGTCATGTGAATAATGGTACTAATTCAGTAGTTGACAATAGTGTCTGAGCAACTTCAAACCACCAATTTTCTTTCTTGATTAATTCTCAGCAAATGCTTGCCCTCTATATCAGTCAAAAAAAAAAAAGAGTCTCCTCAAAGAGTACCAGTTTTGGAAACACTGCCTATGAAAAACCTCCATAGGGATACCTGCATGTACCTAATGCTGCCAAGTGTTAAATCTGTCCAACTCTTGCCACATGTCAAGTCACTGATCTCTTCTAATATTTCATATAGCACAGGGAAAAGTGACTCCTTTCTCAAATATTATTTTGATTTACCAGTGTTTTATCACCTCTATTCTAATGAACATTCTGAGATTTCATGGGGAAATATCTCTCAGATGACTGTTAAAGCTCCTTGGTTGAAAGTTCATTGAATTGATTAAGGAAGAGAGGAAATAAATCATAGACACAAGTATAAATATTTCTTACATTTTCTTCTCAATCTATGTTTTTTAGAATTAAGAAATGAATTGCCTCAATGTAAATCTTTCATACAGATAAAGTGATCCTAAAGTGAGAGATATGACCCTTTTAGATGAAATTGGTAAATTTGTAGGTGGAAGATTATACTCTCAATTTAAATAAATATACAATAAATCAATGAGCATTTTACTTCATATAATAAAAAGGATTTTCAATAACTGGTTATAAAACATAACTTGGTCAAGTGAGCATTTCCTATTGATTTTAAGTACACATGTAAAGAAATCCTTCCAAAGTTTTCTTTTTTTTAACACCAAATTATCAATGGGGAATGAAGAAATGCAACCATGTATTATTTGATGTTGCCTGGCTACAAGGAAATGTAAGCAGGTGAAACTTTCATTTCATGGATTTTTTTTTTTGATGATATGAAGCGGGGAAAGGAATCTTTATAGTAGTTTGCTATTGTTAATTCTATTTTAATGCAACAATTATAACTTCCCATGTTAATTATAAATCACTATGCGAGGATGTAAGAATACAAAGAAAAAATGAAAACAATTCTTATTTTCGAGATGTTTTCATTCTACTAGGAGAAATGATATGTATATAGAATAATAGTCAATAATGACTTTGAAGTAAAAGGTCTTAGATTCAATTCCTGCCTCTTGTATAACCTATATAAGCCCTAGGTAAGATTTTTAACTTTTCTTAAGTTTGATTTTCCATATCTTTGAAATAAAGAAGTTGGAGAAAATGATCTCTTAAATCCTTTCTAGTTTTAGGTTTATGAAGATAACAACAAAGTAATTTCTGGGAGACCAGAAATGGGAATCTTTTCTGTATCAGAGAGAAGAGAGTATGAAAAGAGAGTTAAATACAGCTTCAAGGAAAAGACATGTGGAAAGCCCTAGTGCTAATTGTCTTCTTTTCTTAATGATACTTTTATCATTAAGAGAAATATCATCTGTGACCATATTTGTCACATTCATTCCATATTCTTTCAAACCAGATGCAGTTATGTTTCATTAATTTAATCATCTAGAGATAGTGGTCTTCTGTCTGCTACAGGTAAATGTGAAATGACAAAACTATGTGTGGTATGTGTGTGTGTGTGGAGATAGATAGATAGAGAGAGAGAGAGAGAGAGAGAGAGAGAGAGAGAGAGAGAACGAGAACTGATCAATTGATCAAGGGAAGTAATGTCCACAATAATCTGTATTGAGACTTCTTCTAAAAAGGGACATTGCAGTGTCCTTAAAGGAAGGTAACTGAAATGGTAAGGGACAATAAACCCCATCATATCACATACTGGTAAGCATGCTAGCAGTATTTGTTCTTGAGAAGAAAAAAAGGTTAGGAGAAGGAGGAGGAATAGAATCACTTAGAATCATAAATTTAGACCTTATAGAACGACAGATCAATCTACTCAGTTTACATGCAAAGAAATAGAGGCTCAGAGATATGAAATGAATTGCCCAGGGACAGACACATAATTGGTAATGAGGTAGAACTAAGTTTCAAATTCACTTCCTTTGATTCTAAATCACAAACTTTTTCTATTGAATGAGATAGAGCAGAAGTCTTTAAAACTGCACCAAAAGTCTTCAGATATTTGAAAGGTAAAAATTACAGGGAGAAGGACTTGGTTTCATATAAGAAACACATTCTCATCAATGTGAATTATTTGACAATACAAACTTCTTATTAAAGCTTTGAGTTACTCCATTATCACAATTCTTCTATGTTTTGGTCCACGGTGATGAAGTGGAAAATCAAACAGAGGGTAACTGTTTGGACTAGAAGACTCTAAAGTTCTTTTCACTTCCAAGAGTCCATTATCCTAATGGCTAAATCTCTGCTTTCATATATATATATACATATATATATATATATATATTCAATAATTTCTTAATATATAATTTAATGTTATATAATATATATTATATATATATAATTTATATATTATTACTTAACATATAATTTCAATACTTAATACAATATATATTTTCAATATTTAATTTCTTCTAAATAATAGTATTTTACCCCAAACTATTTTTCTTATTTGAATAAAAAAAACTACTTAAGAAATCTACTGTTCTATTTTATTCTGTTTTTCCAAATAAATAGCATTTCTGAGAATAGGACAATGGATGACACTACTATTACTCAATGAAAGAGTAATTTCCTTCAGGCTTCCATTATCAGAACAGAACTAACTATAACTTCTCTATAAAATGCTATAGTGAATGACTAAAACAAATTCACTTGGATGGACAGGGGACTACTAGTGATTATTCTGGGGACCTAATGGAAAAGCTTTTGAGTTTCAATCACTTTGTTATAGCCTGAAATAATGAATCCCAGGGGTTCAAAACAGCTGATCCTTCCTAGTGAAGCCTGACCTATTAACATTTAAGATACCTGACCTACTTTCTAACATAACCTTCCAAAGTAAAACCAAAGTCATTCAAAATCCACTCAATAAAATCTCAGAAAACACTGTCTACCTTTTTATGGTGATCCATTTCTTTAGAAGAGTAAAGTCCCTTATCTTGGATTGCAATGTGGGTAATGTTTTAAGATTTTTTAAAAAATCGTTTATCCACAAATATATAAAAAAGTGCTATGTTTGTTTTTCAATTCTAATACCTTCCTGACTCCAGGTCCAGTTCTCTATCCATTGTAGTTGCTTCCCTCCCTCCTTCCCAAAAAAAGAAAAAAAAAGAAATATAATATATATATATATATATATATATATATATATATATATATATGTATATATATACATATATATTGATTTGTGTTGGTAAATGAATGACAAAGATTTATTAAGTTTACTATAATACTAGGGATAAAAATGCAGTGCCTTATGCAGATTAAAATTCATTTACATGCTTTATGTAGTTATTTAAATACAATAAAGCACAATAGTCTGTTCACTCTAAGAACTTACCTTCTAATGGGAAAGAACAAGAAAGAAAGGGAAGAAGGAGGGTTCAGACCCTTCAGAAAGGACTGGCAATATTTGTGGGGATGGGGAGAGATATGTTAAGATTCAACTGAGAATTTGTTTCTTATATGATTTGGAATGCTCCAATAAGATATAAGTAGGCCTAGAAAACTCAAGAAAAAGGTACATTTCCAAAGTAAATTCTGCAGATGTTTTCAAACTAACTTAGTATTAAGGGATAAAAGTCTTTGAGAAACAGAAAATTATTCTGAGTAATTCAGAGGATGATTTTTGTTCATATATAAGTAAAGACATAAGTAGGTAGAAGAGAATTTCGAAGTAATACAATGAATTTGATTTTCAATATAGAGAATTTGAAAGTGCCAGTGAAGCAGAAAGGTTGTGATATTCAATAAGGAGTTTGAAATATAGATCTGGTTTTCTGAAGGAAGATACTATTTGGAGATTGACATTTTGGAGCATTGTAGAGGAAAAAATAGGCAAAAAGAAAAGAGAAATGAGAGTATAGTTTTCTTCATCTTGTCTTATTTAATGAGTTTTCTAAACAATGATTTCTGGTTATTTTGGTTTTGTTGAAGATTTTTGGAGGAGGTGAGAAAGAGAATAGACTTGTGAGTTTTCTGTTAAAGGCCTCTTCAATCTACCAGTGTTAATCAGCAATTATTATTATCATATGATTATATTATCATATTATCATATTATCATATGTAATATCATATGATGATATTACAATGTTACTATCCAAATAGAAATTGGATTAAGGACCAGTATAGGAGAAAATCAAGATATTCCCTCTGATATTTCAGGCTGGCACCTACTCTGAAATGAGCAGGCTTAAATTTATTAATTCCCTGAAACTTTAAGTGAGACTTTAAGCCTGGGATCATGAATACAGAAAGTCTCAGAAGCAAGACCTCACCCTGCTCTTGTTAACTCTCATCCCAACTGTCTACCAATTTACATTGCCTCCAAAAAGTATTGCTTGCTAAATCACTATCTGTGTAAACTGGCCATCACTTCAGATCATTAATCTTCATACTTAAGATTCTTAGTAAAGCTTTCAAGAGTCTAGATTACCTTTTCAGCAGAGTAGAATGTGGTTAAATCATATGATATGAAAGACTTGCCCTCATATCTTTTATTATCCAGCTAAATCAGATGGATCATTTCTTTTTCAATATCATGTTTTCTAGTCTTTGTCTATATGCTCACATTGTTACCTACACTTAGATACAAGTTCTCCAACTCTATCTGCTAAAAGAACTTACTTTGATTCTGAACTTTGCTTTGCCCATACTCAGACCTGAGTCTCAGTGGTAGGGGGCAATTCCAGAGTGAGGAGGAGGAGCACTATCACACCAGAACTTGTGGCCACAAGGCAGCAAGGACCCTTTTCCAAATTCCAGGGCAATAAAGAGTTCTTGTGGTCAATGACAGACCAGAGCACAAGCAGGACAGTAGTTAACGGATGCCTCCTTAGATCATACTACCATGGAAGAACCAAAATTTCCTAGAAATTCCTAGATTTCCTAGAAATATCTCTGGAAACAGGTCCATAAAATCCCTAAAGGAAAGTGTGTCCTCCACTCTAGAAGCACAATCCTGCTTTACCAAACAGTGAAAAATTAATACATAGACTTGGAAAATGAGCAAACAACAGAAAAAAATCTGATCATAAAAATTTACTATGGTGACAAGAAAATCAAAATACACTCTAAAAGGATGACAACAAAGTCAAAACTCCTACATCCAAAGTCTCCAAGAAAAATATGAATTAGTCTCAGAAAATGTAAGAGTTCAAAAAGGATTTTGAAAATCAAGTAAGAGAGTGAGAGGAAAAATGGAAAGAGAAATGAGAGTGATACAAGAAAATCAGAAAAAAATGAGCTAAGAGTTTGGTAAAGTAAACACAAAAAACTGAAGAAAATAACATCTTTAAAACAAGAGTAGGGCAAATGCCAATGAGGAGAAGAAGGCCTTCAAAAGCAGGGTTGATCAAATGAGGGAAAAGGTACAAAAGTTGACTGCAGAAAATAATTCCTTAAAAAGTAGTTTTGAGTTAGGTGTAGCGGATAATTTTATGAGAAATCAAGAAACACTAAAACAAAACCAAAATAATGAAAAAATAGAAGACAATGTGAAATATCTTGTTGTTAAAAAAAAACTGAACTAGAAAATAGTTGAAGGAAAGACACCTGAAAATAATGATCAAAATAAACAAGCCCAGACATTATCTTTAAAGGAATTTCCCTTTCAGCAGTTCAGAAAGCTAGATCAACTTGCATTAGACTGGCTTTGGACAAAGTTATCACCATCCAGAGGAAGAAAAACAAAACAAACAAAAAAACCCCTTCAGAATCTGATGAACACTTTATAAAAAATATCTCATGTATCAGTTTCCCTTAATGCTAATTCTTTATACTGAAAGTGATAAACTTGCAAACATTTTTATCAAAAATCTGTATGCACAATGTTAACCTAACTGTTTACCTAACTGTTTGAGGGGAGAGGGGCAGGAAAGGAAGTGGAAGGAAATTTTGTAACTTAAAAATAAACACATGCATATGGACGAATGTTGAATAAATCTTCATAGAGAAAGAAGTTTCAAGGATATTTGCTCTGATATTCTAGAAACAGAAAGTAAAATAGAAGTTGAAAGAATTCACCAATTACCTCCTGAAAGAGATCCAAAAAAGAAAACTCCCAGGAATGTAACAGTCAAAGTCCATAGCTTGCATATCAAGGAGACAATATTACAAAGAACCAGAAAAAAGCAATTTAGGTATTGTGGATCCACATTCAGAATAGCAAAAGATTTAGTGGCTTCTACATTAAAGGATCAGAGGGCTTGGAATATGATATTCAGGAAGGCAGAAGAGATCAAATTACAACCAAGAATCAACTACCCAGAAAAATTTAAGGAAGAAAAGATGTACATACTTAATGATATAGGGGACTTTCAGACTTTTCTGATCAAAAGAAGAGAGATAAACAAAAAAAAAACTGACTTTGAAGAGAAGCATAAAAAAGTAAACAGGAAGGGGAAATCATAAGCGATTTTATAAGATTAAACTATTTACATTCCTACATTTTAATATGATACTGGTAACTCATAAGAACTTTCTCGTTATTGGAACAGTTAGAAGTATATGTGGAGAGAAGGCATAGTAGTGACGTGAATATGAAGGGATGACATCTAAAAAAATAAATAAATTAAGAGAGTGAGAGAGGTCTGTACTGGGAGAAAGGGAAAGGGAGAAGTAGATTAGGATGTTATCTCATAAAAAAGGTAAATTTTACTTATTTTTAAATTTTTTATTTATTTTTTAAATTTAAAATTTTTTTTTTATTTTACTTATTTAAGGCATTGGGGATTAACATCACACAGCTAGGTAATTATTAAGTGTCTGAGGACAGATTTGAACTCAGGTCCTCCTGAGTCCAGGGCCTGTGCTCTATCTACTGTGCCACCTAGCTGCCCCAAAGAAGAAACTTTTGAATGGAAGGGAAGGGGAAAGGTAAAAGGGGGTGAGTGAACCTTATCCTCATCAAAATTGGAATTTGGAATAGAAAATCTATCTCACCCTAAAAGAAAAATAATAGAAGGGAATAAGAAGTTGGGAGGGGGGTAATTTGGAAGGAAAATTGAGGGAAGAAGTAGTCAAAATAACACTTTTGAGGAGAGATACAATGCGAGAAGAAAGAGAAAGAACAGGAGGAGATATAGGATGTAGGGTAACTCAATCAGAAAGATTAACTGTGAAAAAAATGAGACAAGTTTCTCTTATAAAGGCTTCATTTATCAAACAGATAGAGGACTGAGTCAATTTCATAAAAATAAGAGCCATTCCCTAATTGATAAGTCAAAGATATGAACAATTTTCAGATGAAGTAATCAAAGCTATGCATAGCCATATGAAAAAATGCTCTAACTCACTATTGATTGGAAAAAGGTAGATTAAAACAATACTGCGATACTATCTCATACCTATTAGATTTGCTAATAAGACAGAAAAGGAAAATAACAAACGTAGAGATGAGGTAGGAAAAATGAGATATTAAAGCACTGTTGGTGGAATTCTGAACTGATTCAACCATTCTATAGAAATTTGGAACTATCACAAAAGAGATAAAAACAAAAAGGGAAAGGACCTATATGTTACAAAAATATTTATAGTAGCTCCTTTTGGGTGGCAAAGAATGGAAAATTTAGTGGATGCTTACCAGGTTGGGATTGGTTGAACAAATTATGGTATGTGATTATGATGGAATGCTATTGTGCAATATGAAATGATGAGGAGGATGCTCTCCAAAAAACCTAGTATGACTTACATGAGCAGATGAAAAGTGAAATTTCTCTGAAATATACAAAATAACAGCAATATTTTAAAATGATCAGTTGTCACTGATCTATCTTTTTGCAGCAATACAATGATCCAAGGCAACACTGAATGATTTATGATGAACTGATGATACATTTTGAAGCATACTTTTTTTTTACTTTATTTTTCTTGAGGCTTTTTTATTGTTCTACATTTTCTTTCACAAAATGATTATTATGGATATGTTTTGCATTACTACAGATGTACAGTCTATATTGAATCGTTTGCTTTCTCAATGGAGAGAGACTGGGAAGGGCGAAAAGGAGAGAATTTGGAACTCAACGTTTAAAAAACAAATGTTAAAAATTGCATTTACATGAATCTGGGAAAAATGAAAAACAAACTAGAAAAAAATGAAATTATTTCAGAATATAAAAAATATAAATAAAACTTTTCTACAATTTGTAGTTTCCACTGAGTCAGAATGACACAAGGGAGTCTAAGCCAAAGAGACTGGAAGTAAGGTAGCTAAAAATCATTAGAGAACTGGAAATTAAGGGGATGCCCAGCAGATAAGGAATGGTTAAACAAATTATGGTGTGTGATTAAAATAAAATGCTATTGTAATAATAAATGATGAACAGGATGCTCTCAGGAAAAAAAAAAAAAAACTTGAGTGAGGAGATACAATAGGAACTGAAATATATACAAAGTTACAGCAGTGTTAAGGATGTGACCCAAGAGAATTCTGAAGAATTTGTAATAAAAAATACTATCCATCCAGAAGTCAGAGCTGATAGTATCAATAAAGATAGAAATAAACTTGTTTTACTCTATTTTTCTTAAGGTTTCTTTTTTGGGGGGTGGGGAGAGGAGGATTGTTTACTTTTACAACATACTATGTTAATATTTCATGACTACACATTTTTAAGCTATATCAAATAATTTGCTTTCTCAGTGAGGTATATTGGGATGGGAAGTAGGAAGAGAATTCAGAACTCAAGGTTTCAAAAGTGAATGCTGAAACTTGCTTTTACACATAGGCAGGGAAAAATAAAATGCAAATAAATAAGTGAAACAGCAATCATTGAGAGATCTATGCATGTCATTAGATTTGCATTAGTAGTTCTTGCAACATTTCTACCACAGTGTTGTCTCGTACCTAATATTAAAAATAAAGGTCTCTGAGAACTAAACTATTTGAGAATACCAAATATTTTTCCAATAGAAATGTACCACTAAAATGTAGGAATTCAAATTTCTATGCTCTTGAGCTTTTACCAGTGAGTAAGTAATCAGAGGGAAAATGCAGTCCTTTTGTTTGGTAAAGCTATGTTTCAAGAAAGAAGGTATTCTCAAAACTATTTTCATTGCTTTTCTTCTTTCAGTAAAATCTAGATTTTACATAGATTGGGTAAAGAACATTAAGCATCAGAAGTTTGACTTCCTATTCAGTTTTTCCATTTACCAAATATGAAATTTCAATATATTGACTGATTTTTTTGTGTCTCAGTGTAATTATTGATGGAATGAAACTTGACAATTCAGTTTGATTGGATAATCAGATATTAAGTACCTATTCACTGCAATGCATTCTTCTATGTCCTAGAAATACAAACCAAAAATGGAACAGTCTTTGCCTTCAATGATCTTATCTTCTACTTGTACAAGAAACTATTTAAAGTGTAATAGATCAAAAAAAGTTATTTTACATTAAAAGATCTAGACTGCCATGATTGCTGTTAGAGATTGATTCTACATGCACCATTAACCTTTCAAAAACTTTTAGGAAGTTGCCAGAAGAAGTTTAAATTATCATTTATCATTAAAACCAATGTGACCTTTGGCACTAAACTACTCTGAGCCATTATGTCTTGGTTATAAAATGAGAAACAATTGGACAGTATATTTTCTCAGTTTCTTTCCTCAGCTAAATCTGAATCTATGATCATTTCCCTTAAAGTGATGATAGTAGCCTAGGATCATTAAATTTTTATTTTCTAGGATTTCAATAGAAAATCAGGCTGAAACAATGTTTATTTTTTATTTTTACATTATAGACATTTCCAAATCTGCTTGTATATCAAGATAAATACAATCAATGCATACATGAGATGTTTCTTTGTTCTTTGTATTTTATGTGTGTGTATATATATATATATATATATATATATATATATATATATATATAGGATCTCTGGATCATAGGCAAAAGATATTTCAGTTATTTTTTCCCATAATTGCATAATGGCTTCCAGAATAGTTAACCAAATCACAAGAAATGATTTCATATTTGTTCCAATTTACATTTCTCTTATTAGTGATAATTTGGAACAATCCTTTAATGTTTTGAGATTTTTCCTGAGAAATTTGTTCCCATACTCTGATTACTTATATAGTAAAGAATGACTTAGTTGCAAATATTTGTGTATTAGTTCCATATACAAATTAGATATCACACCATTCCTAGAAGTGTTTGATGTGAAGATTTTTTCCATTCTATAGTTCTTCTCATCCTCATTTCATTGATGTTTCCTTTAAAAAAGCTTATTGATTTCACATAACTGAAAATCTAGTTTATCTTTTGTAATCATCTCTTTGCATTGTTTTGCTGAGCATTCTCCTTCTAGGCATAGGTGTGAGGGAAAAATCATTCCTTTTTACCATGTTCTTAAAAGTAATATTATATTTTCTATTTAAATAGAGCATCAGTTTGCTATTTATTAAGGTACATGATGCTTGTATAAGATCTTGATCTAAACCAATTTCTTAAGTCAGACAACTTTCCCGTTTTTTTTTCCCTAGTTGTCCTGATCATCTAGGAAATCCTTCTCTCAAGTTACATATAATGTTGAGTTTATAGAATATTGAATCCATTATCCCTTTAATTATCAGGTGAAGGAACTTAGATTAATAAAACATAACTATCATAATCAAAGTTTCACAGTCAGAAAGTAGCAATGTCAGGATATGAACACAGGTCCTTGAACTCTAAGCAAGAGGACTTCAGAAGAAAAAGGAACTGACATCTTCTATTCCTCTCCAATTTTGAAACATGTTGTATTAATGGTTCTACCTGTTCATAGTTTGTCAGAGATTTTACAGTTCTAATGCTTTTTATTTATTTTTTTTTACTTAGCATTCTAACTAAAAATGAGTTTGTCATTTGGGTCTAACAATCAATTGGGTTTCATCCAAACACCTGAATACAATTTCAGTGACACTGCTTTTCCCTCTTTTCTGCCCCTCTGACACTTTAGAGCATTGCCAAAGGCAGCATATCATGAGATAACAACAACATTCATAGTTCAGTGGGTGGCCATGAGCCACACAAAGATCATAACACATTCTCAAAAACAAACAGAGAAAATACATAATGAAAATAAGCAATATGGAGTCAAACCCCACTATCTTTGGTTATCATAAATATTTGTGAAATGAGAACCTAATTCAAACAGGTGGATTTCTCTTAAAATTTATTCTAAAGTTTATTGTGTTAGGGTTTTTTAAGTGCTGGAAAGTTTTTCTTTTTTTCCCTATACAACATCATGACTTCATTCAGTTCTTTCAACCTAACGTTAATTATGCAAGTGGCCACCCATGCATGTTTAACTAAAGAAGACTTAGTCATTTGGAAAGCTAGGGTCTCTTCCTTGCTAAAGTCTTGTGTTATAATGTGTGTTACAACCCTTCAAGTGCCTATCCAAGAAGAAAGTCTGGGGTAAATGTAATGGTGAAAGTGCATTTTCCCCTAACTTACCAGATATGGGCCTACTTGGCATACTTTGCGGTCTCTAAAAGTGGCATGATTTTCAGGGCAAGGAGAAAGACATCTGACAGATTTTAGATCCTTAGCCCAAGCAGCTCCAACTGCATAAGTCCAGGACTTTATTTAAACTTCAAAAACTGAAATATTTGCTTTAAGCTACATCTTTGGAGGTAGGGAAGAGACCTCAGTGAAATTACAAGTAAAAATCAAAAGCCTAACACCTGCCCTACTTACCAGAAAGGTTTGTTGTGAAGATCAAAAGAAAAAAAAAGCATAGAAAGAAAAATGAGTAAGTTACAGACTCAGAAAATGACTGAAGAAATATTTTTTTAAAAAAAGAGTGTTGTTCAGTGCAGATGAAAAAACAATTCCATTGGGTAGGAATTTTACAGCTGAAAGGGTCATCTGGTTCAACCCCATCCCTTTACAGATGAGGAAACTGAGAAACAATTTCTATCATCAACCTTCTCCTCTTTTCATGGGTTATAAATCTGCGCTGGAGAAGTTACAAGTCATTCTAAAAGGATCCTGGAGTATATTAGCTAATCTCTGTGGGATCCTGCCTACTATGGCAAACTGCAGTCTTCCACAATTGAGTCTCCCTCTCACTCCCCCACAATAACTATTTCGTACCTTCTCCTTTTTTCAAGTATCTGACAACATACATTCCCCCCCACCAAAGGAATTCAAGTCATTTTATTAAGAAATCAGAGAACTACCTCTTTTCCTCCATCCCACACACCTTTAAACCCTTTGATATAATCCTCACACCTATCTCCTTCATTGCTTCACTAGTAAAGAGGTAGCCTTTTGTAGCATCACCACAATCCCTCAATTGTCTTCAATCTCTTTTAACATATTACTTTCTTTTGTCTGCAAACAGGTCCCTCTCCTAGTCTTTAGGAACCTTTGCTTGACCCTAGTAAATACTATAGAAAAGTTATTGTCATTTAATCGTATTCCTTCTATTCATTGCTAAACTTTTAGAACTAGTCATATAGAATTTTCTCACATTCTTCTTCCTCCTACTCTCTAGTCAAACTGGCCCACATGCTATTTCCTGGACAAAGTTCTCCAAGTCCTGGTTTTGTGGATTTTTCAAAGGCTATTCACTTACAAAGGGCTCCTTCCTCCACTATGCCCATTTGAAGTAATGCTGTGCTCAAGAGGTAACTCTTATGAGAAGCTGGATGTTCCCAGAAAGATCCCCTGGAAATTGCCCAGTTGCTTTCCCAGAATTTTCCTTAAGAAATTGCATCTTCATCATATATGTAATTGAAATATAATAGATGAGTCTGGTTTCTGGGTGTTGGGAGCTGGGAAGAGGATGGTATGTTAGTCATTGTGTAATATAGATATTCCCCATCTGGTTCAAATAATTATGAGGAAACTTATGGAAAGTCATGTCCTTTTGTGACCACCAAGTTACATTTCATATAACCCTACTGAGCCTTATGTAGTTGAACAGCTGGGGACAAAAGGATGGAAAGAGAAGGCTGTGCCCTAGACAAAAGGATGCAGTTGGGTTATTCAAGTCTCAGACTCTAAGATTGGAAATGCTTTCTTCATTTTTGAAATGATTTCCTCTGAACACTGCAATACCTTCTCATGCACTGCTAAAGGGACACAGATTTATATCTAAATTATTTATTTAAATTTCCATTTGTGTATTGCTTTCCTAATAAAATATAAGCTCCACAAGGGTAGAAATTGTTTCCATCACTGTCTTTGTATCTCCTGTCCCCAGAATAGTATCTGGTATATAGCCAATACTTAGTAAATACTTGCTGAAAAAATAATTGATAGGATTGATTGGAATAGGCAATATAGAATATTTAAAAGGCTATTTTTAACTTTTTATGATTTTATCTTTTTAAGAAGGTTTATTCTTTTGATATAACATAGTTTTAAAGGGTCCTTTTTTCTAGAGTAGCAGTTGGCCATTGGTTCACATCCACCAGTTGCCTCTTGTAAATAAGGTTGTGTTTTATTTAGAAATTTAAGAACAATTGTTAGCTTGAGAGCTCCAGCAAAAAAAACCCAAAAAAACATGCTGAAGCCAGATTTGGCCCATTCTTTGTCAAACCAAAATGGAGATTCAGAGATTCTTAATCTGGGTAATGGATACATAGAAGTTGAATAGAAGTAAGACTACATATATATTTCACCACCACAAAAATGAAACAGAGTATTTCTTTTCTTTATGAATATAAAACAACAGACCTTCCATATTCAGAGAAAGGGTTCACAGGATTTGCCAGAGTACCAAAAGGGTTTATGATGAAAAAATATTACGAACCCCCGGTTGAAACTTTAAAATCTTTCAAGGTATCCATTTTTGGTTTATAATAATTAAGCATTCATCAAATGATTTGATTAGAAATGGAAATATTCATCAAAATATATCAAAGTAGAATTTTTTGGTAGATTTATAATTTTTTAAACTTTTTCATATAAAAACACTGATAATTCAGCTGTTTGTGTCCAAAGAAAGATATTTTCTAAATCTCCCTCCCTATTTGTTTCACAAAAGAAAATCTATCAACACTTTCAAAATGAATCAACATTAGAATTAAATGTGAAGGAAAAACAGCTTTGCATTTAAATGGTTGAATTCATTTGAATTGCTTCAAATTCTTGTTACACTTCCTTTTCATTAGCTATTCAATGATGGAAAGGAAACTAGGAAGGTACTGGCAATGCAGTAACAGCAAAGAACATTACTTACCACAAATGAAAGGGCTCTCATCTGAATTATCAGCACAATCATCTACAAAATCACATAGATTATCCTTTGGGATGCAGTGCTTGTTAGCACACAGGAATTCCTGAGCAGTGCATTTTTTCTCCAAGATGATTAGTGGGGAGCAATCTTGAAAGGCAATGTCATCTACTGTTACATCTCCCATGTAACTGACACCACGTTTTGCCCTGAAGACAATCTACAAAATAATGGAAAGAATCATTGAAAGAGTAGTCATCCAATAAATTCAGGTGCCAAATATTGTCCAAGGCTGAGAGAGTTATCAATTAACAATAGACTTGATAAAGAAGTCTGGAAGAACAATAGCAAGATGGTAGTAAGAGCAGAAGTCAAGACACAATTACTCATATTTCTACCTGGGAGGGGAGTCAGAAATAACTTCTTTCCTATTTCATAATTTTATCACCTCTGGAAGTGCCAGACATGAAAAGTTGAAATGGCCTGTCAGTTGGTTAATAAGCACTCACTAAGGGTTTTAAATCCTAAAAATTATGCTAAGCATTGGCCATATTCACAATTCGTTGAAGGAAGAAAATATATAAAGCATGGGTTTTGACACTCAAAGTAGCACAGTTCACTCTCTCTCATCTTTGCAGATGAGGAAGTTGACCTTTAGACAAAGAAGGTATCTTTTAGAGACTTGCCTAAGGTCACATAGCAAGTGAAATGTGCTCTCCATAGCAAAGTCATCAGTATTCCACTGCACAATGCTACCTCCCTAAGAAGCAAAGGTAAATGAAGAAAGTTGCTTCTTAGGGAGGTAGCATTGTGCCTCCCAAACATATTTGTTCAGAAGAGCAAAAGGTACCAAACCAAGCTACCATGTTTTTAATTGGATTCTTATAAGATCTATTAAATGTATTATGCTTAGAAGTTTCCCTTGCTCCATCTGTGCACCAAAGAGTATTTTGAGGTTTCATTCTATTTGAAAAAAAGACTCTATTTGTAGAAGCCAAAAATCAATCAATCAATCAATCAATAAAATAAAGAGGTCACAATAAAAAAGGATCAATACTGTACTTACAAAGATAATAATCAGAATTTGGAGGAAGAAAGCAAACCAAGGTGATTTGACAATAATGAAAACACTGTTTCAATAATATAAAAATTTTCTTTTTTTATATTCCAACTTTTCAAGTTGAGGCCACTAGATTAATTTGTCTGATACTCCATTGTAAAGCACAAATAGGCTTTCAGCACAGGAAGTTTTCCTTCATTTTTGAATGAATTTCTTATAATCATCTATGAGCTCTGAATCTTAATGAACAAGAGAGGTTGCTTTGTTCTTTTTACTTTATTTTATTTATAAACTTTGTTCTTTTCTTCAAAAATGTGATGACATTCCAACTTCAACCCAGTTGTCTTCAGGTTTCCCAAATTCACCTTCAATCTACATTTTCTGATGTGTTAAGAATTAGATGGGACAAAATTTTTGTTCCATTTTGTGCTCCCAACTGAGGTGTTTGTGTTTCAAGTACAGAACCAGTGGAATAGTGCTACTACCATTCAACCTCTCACTACAGTAAGGACAAGAGTTAACCAGATTTCTAATCATTTCAAATTGAAGCAGAGGAAATATTAACATAAATATGTTCTATAATTAATCTGTATACCAAGTACCTTACATTAACATTGTACCCAACTCCTCCCAGTCTCATTGTCAAAGCTATCTAGATGAGGTCAGTGAATTTTTAGCCAAGTAGGGTGCCCCCCCCAAGACACCTAGTAAATTCCTCCCCTTTCAACAAAACAATGTATCCCTGACCTAGCCTGAAAGGATTAAGTCTTTTTATCATTCCTTATCTATTTATCCCTAATTAGCACACCTCTTCTCCCTTTAACAGCACACCTCTCAGTTGAGTTGCTTGTCTTCTTTGGGAAGCTAGCCTACTCTTCTGGAGCTTCAACTCCCAAATAAACTTTCCTGAGCTTGTACTTTTCCAAACTGTTCATACCCTGGGGGCTTCTCTTCCTTTGGAAGATCAGCCAGCTTTTAGAAAGCACCATTCACCAAATAACCTCTCCTGCTGTTCTTTACTTATACCCTAATGACTTGTCTTCTTTTCGGAAGTTAACCTGCTCTTGAGGAGAAAAATGCTCCCAATAACTTTTCATGCTACCATATCTTTCCTTATGCTGTTTATTCCTCTACTAAAACTGTTGCTAATCCCCTTAGTGCATCAGTGGTTTCCAACTGACACAGTGGCCTGTATCCCTTCTATCTTTCAATAAATAATGGTCAAACTGAATCTATCTTTCAAAAAGAATAAAATTAATATTAAAATTCACTTAAGAAAGAACTGATGAAGTCTGAATGCAGATCAAAGCATACTTTATTTTTCTTGGAGGGTTTCGTCTGTGTTTTCTTTCACAATATGACTGATATGGAAATGTGTTTTCCTTCACTCTATGTGTAAAATCAATATCAAATTACTTGCCTTCTCAATGAGGGGGGAAGGACAGGGAGAGAATTTGAAATTCAAAATATATAAAAATGAATTTTAAAATTTTACATGTAATTATAAAAAAGGGAAAATTGTTTTAGGAAAAAAGCACATTTACAAGTCATTGGAACTACCCAGAAAAGGAAGACTCCCAAGGAAATAGAAGGTAAGCTGCCTCAGAGATGTAACTGTTTTGTTTCTGACTTTCTATGTCCACCATCTCATACAGTCTCTGGTACATAGAAATCACTTAATACCTGTTTGCTGGGATAAATTGAATACCATTGTGATCAACTAGAATCAGAAAGTAACATTATGTTTAAAAAGACAAAATTAAATATGCATAAAAATATTTGCAAGTTTAGGGAGAGACACAGAAAGAGCAAAATGAATGGAGGGAGGAATGAGGAAGAGACAGAGAGAGAAATGCAGAACAAAAGAGGTAGGAGGGAATTTAAAAAAAAGAAGAGAAGAGGGAAGAAAAGGGAAGGAGAGGAGAGGAGAAGGGAGGGGAGAAGAAAAAAAGGGGAGAGACAATCCAAATTTATATTTTATTGTTAGTCCTTCATTCTTCTTTTAATTGAAATTTTATTTTATTTTTCAAATTACATTCAATGTCAATATTTCAACATTCATTCATTTATAAATTTATGAATTCCACATTTTTCTACCACCTTCCCTTCCTTCTGATAAAAGTTATACATATGCATTTTTGTTTAACACATTTACCTATTAGTCATGTTGTGAAAGAGGACTTAGAACTAAGGGGAAAGGAAAAACCATAAGAAAGAAAGGAAAAAGGACAGCTAGGTGGCACAGTGGATAGAGCACTGGCCCTGGAGTCAGGAGTACCTGAGTTCAAATCCGACCTCAGACACTTAACAATTACCTAGCTGTGTGGCCTTGGGCAAATTTTGCCCTGCAAAAATCTAAAAACAAAAGGAAAAAAGGAAAAAAAAGATACAAAAAAAGTTTTGAAAAGATAGTATGCTTAGCTCTGCATTCAGATTCTGTATATTTTTATTCTGGATTTGGATGGTATTATCCCTAGCAGATCTCTCAGGGTTGCCTTTGATCTCTGAACTGCTGAGAGGAGTTACATCCATTATGGTTGACCATCTCACAATGCATCTTTCCTAGTGGGTAACCAGGTGGTGTAGTGGACAGAGCACCAACCCTGGAGTCAGGAGGACCTGAGTTCAAATTTGCCCTCACACATTTGACACTGTGTGACCTTGGACAAGTCACTTAAACCTGATTGCCTCACAACCAGGGTTTTCTGCAGTCGTCCTGATCCATAAGTCTGAACATTCATTATTTCTTATAGAGAAATAGTACTCCATATCATTCAGGTATCATAACTCATTCAGCCATTTCCCAATTGATGAGTAGCCCCTCAATTTCTAATTCCTTGCCATTACAAAAAGAGCTGCTATGTGAGACTTTTCCCATTTTTAATAATTTCTTTGGAATATAGTCCTAATATTTGTATTGTTGGGTTAAAAGGTATGCTCTGTTTTATAGTTCTTTAATCATAGTTCTAGAATGCTATCCAGAATACCTAGATTGGTTCACAACTCCATCAATAGTTCATTAATCCACTTAATAATTACCTAGCTGTGTGACCTTGGGCAAGTCATTTAACCCCATTGCCTTGCAAAAAGAAAAACTAAAAAAAAATAATTCATTAATGTCCCAGTTTTCTCATACTCTCTCCAGCACTGATCATTTTCCTTTCTTGTGATGTTATCAATTTGCTAGGTATGAGGTTCTATCTCATAATTGTGTTAATCTCCATTTCTCTAATCAGTAATGGTTTGGAGTATTTTTTCTATATAAAACTTTAATTTCGTTTTCTGAAAGCTGCCACTTTACATCCTTTGGTCATTTATCAATTGAAGCCTTTAACCTTGGAAATTTAATTCAGTTCTCTATGTATTTTTGAAATGAGATCTTTATCAGAAACACTACACTAACTGTGGAAATTATTTCGCATCTTTCTGCCCCCTTCTAATCTTGGCTGCATTGGTTTCATTAGTGCAAAAACTTTTAAAAATTTAATAGAGTCAATATTATCCATTTTGCAATATATAATGTTCTCTATTTCTGTTTTGGTCATAAATTTCTCCCCTCTCCACAGATCCAACCAAGTATTTCTTATTCTCTTAATGGTTTATTATATCACCCTTTATGTCTAAATCATTTACCCATTTTGACCTTATTTTAATATAGGGTGAGAGATGTGGGTCTATGCCCAGTTTTTATCATGGAATTTGCCAGTTTTCCCAGGAGTTTTTGTCAAATACTAAGTTTTTATCCCAGAAACCAATGTCTTTGAATTTGTCAATTAGCAGAGTACTGAAATCATTTACTACTGTTTCTCTTGTCACTACTCAAATCCAATATTATACCATTTTTTTTTACCAATATCAGGCACTTTTGATGACTGCTGCTTTAAAAAACAGTTCTAGATCTGGTACAGTTAGGCCAGCTATGTTCTCTTGATATTCTTGACCTTTTGCTGCTTCGGGTGAATTTTGTTGCTATTTTTCCTAGCCCAGTAAAATAGATTTTTGGCAGTTTGATTGCTTTGGCACTGAATAATTAATTTAATTTGGGTAGAATTGTCATTTTTATTATATTGGCTCAACCTATCCATGACATTTGATGTTTTTCATGTTTTTTCCTAGTCATTTAGATTTGACTTTATTTTTGTGGAAAGTATTTTGCAATTGTGTTCATACAGTTTCTGGATTTGTCTTGGGAGGTAGATTCCCAAGTGTTTTAAAGTTGTCAGCAATTATTTTATTTTTTTCAGCAGTTATTTTAAATGGAATTTATCTATCGCTTTGGACTTTGTTGTCTACATAGAGAAATGTTCATGATTTATGTGGGTTTATTTCATATACTGTAACTTTGCTGAAGTTGTTATTATAAATAGTTCTTAGTTGGTTTTCCAGGGTTCTCTAATCAAATTATCTTATCCACAAAGAGTGAAAGATTTGTTTCCTCATTTTCAATTATAATTCCTTCAATAAATTTGTCTTCTCTTATTGCAAAACTGATTATTTCTAATACTACATTGCATAGTGGAAGGGATAATGCTCATCTTTATTTCACCCTGATCTTATTTGAAATGCTCCTTTTTTATCCCCATTGTATATAATATATGTTGAAAGATATTGCTTATTATATTAAGGAAAATTCCATTAATTCCTATACTATCTTATGTTTTAAATAGGAATGGGTACAGTATTTTATCAAATGCTTTTTTTGGCATCTTTAGATATAATCATATGATTTATTTTAGTTTTGTTATTAATACGATCAATTGTTTTCTTAATATTAAACCATCCCTGCTTTCATAACATATTTCCTACTTGATCATGGTGGATTATACTAGAAATAATCAATTTAATCTCTTTTGCTAAAATTTTATTTAAAAATTTTGCATCAATGTTCAATAGGAAAATTGGTCTATAATTTTCTTTGTCTATTTTTGCTCTTCCTGGTTTAGGTATCAATAACACATTGGTGTCATAAAAGGAATTAGACTGAACTCTTTCTCCTATTTTAATATATATAATTGAAATTCATTGTTCCTTAAACGTTTGGCAGAATTCACTTATAAGTCCATCTGGGCCTGTACTCTTTTTTCTTAAGCAATTTATTGATGGTTTCTTCTGAAACATTTTCTGAAATGGGGTTAAGTATTTTATTTCCTTTTCTGTTAATGTCAGGATTTTATAGTTTTGCAAATATCCATTTCACTCAGATTATCAAATTTATTGGCACACAGTTGGGCAAAGTAGCTTTGAATTATTACTTTAATTGGTTGTATTTAGTTCACCCTTCTTGGTTTTTTTTTTTGTTTTGCTTTGTTTTTTTAATGCAATGGGGTTTAGTGACTTGCCCAAGATCACATAGCTAGATAATTATTATGTGTCTGAGGCTGGATTTGAACCCAGGTCCTCCTGTCTCCAAATCTGGTTGTCCTGTCCACTACACCACCTAGCTGTCGCCTATGCTTCTATTTTTCTTGACACTGGTAAATTGGTAAATTCTTCTTTCTTTTTTTTAACTCAGATTAATTTAAACTTAACTTTTAATGTTTTCATGAAACAATCTTAGTTTTATTTATTAGTTAAAAGGTTTTCTTATTTCAATTTTAATAATTCATCCTTTAACTTTCACAATTTCTAATTTGGTATTTAATTGGGAATTTTAATTTGTTCTTTTTTCTAATGTTTTTAGTTGTATGCCCAATTCATTGATCTCACTTCTCTCTATTTTAGTCAAATAAATATTTAGAGATATAAAATTACCCCTAAACACTGTTTTGACTGCATCCCATAAATTTTGGCATGATGGCTCATTATTGTTATTGCCTGGGATGAAGTTGTTGATTATTCCTATGATTTGTTCAATCCACTCATTCTTTTTTATGACTTATTTATTTTCATATTATTATAATCATCTTGTTGCTAAAGCAATAAAAACCTTACCCCCCAAAAGTAGAGAAACTTCAAGAGAAATGAAGGGAGACAAAAGAAAAGTATACTTTACTTTATGTTTGGATTCCATCAGCTCTGTGGGATGTTGCCTTCTTTACCAGAGAAGTTGCTTTAATATCTTTTCCCATGGTTGCTATTACCAGTTGTCTATCACTCCATACTATTCCTCCCCACTCCCATTTATTCTATCCTCTCTTGTCACCTCCCTGCTCAGAAGTGTGTTATTTCTGACTACTCTCTCCCATAATCTTCCCTCTCTTCTATCATCCACTCCCCCCATCCACCTTATGACATCCCTGTCCTCTCATTTTTCTCTAGGAAGTTAGACTTCTATACCCTGATGAGTGTCTATGTTATTTCTTCACTGAGCCATTTCTGATGAGAATGAAGCTCACTAATTCCCCCTTGCCTTCCACTTCTACTCCAAATGCAAATATTTTCTTGACTCTTTTATGTGAAATATCATAGTCAATTTTACCTCTCTTTTCCCTTCCTCCCAGTACTTTATCAGCCACTTATTCCATCTTTATAACATAATAATAAATTCCCTCCTGAGTCTTATCTATACATGCTTCTTCTAACTGCTCTTATGAAAACGTTCATATAGGTTATCAGTATCTGCTTCCCATGCAAGAATACAAGCAGTCCAGCATCATTAAGTTGCTCATAATTAGTCTTTCTCATCCACTCTCTCTATTATTCGCCTAAGTCCTATACTTGGAGATCAAATTTTATGTTGGCTCTGATCATTTCAAAAGAAAAGTTTAAAAGTGCCCTGTTTTACTGAAATTTCAACTTTTCCCTGGAAAGAGCATGCTCAGTTTTGCTGGGCAATTGATTCTTGGTTGTAAACCAAGCTGTTTTGCCTCCTGGAATATTGTATTCCAAGCTCTACAAGCACACAAGGCAGATGCTGCCAAATTTTGATAATCCTGACTATGGTGCCATGGTAACTGGATTGTTCCTTACTGGCTGCTTGTATTATTTTTTCTTTGACTGGGAAGATTTGTAGTTTGGTTATAATATTCCTGGGATCTCTTTCATGGAGTGACCAGTGGATTCTTTCAATTTCTATTTTACCATCTGCTTCTAGGATCTCAGGATAATTTTCCTGTAGAAATTCTTTAAAAATAAAGCCTAGGCTCTTTTCCTGGTCATGACTCTGAGGGAGCCCAATAATTTTTACATTATCTCTTCTGGATCTATTTTTCAGATCAGTAGTTTTTCCAATGAGATATTTCACATTTTCTTATAATTTTCATTCTTTTCTATTTTTTATTTTATAATTTTCCCCCATCTCACTTCCCTCCCCCCAACCCACACGGAAGGCAGTTTGATAGATTTTACATTGTTTCCATGCTATTCTTTGATCAAAATTGAATGTGTTGAGAGAGAAATCTTATCCTTAAGGAAAAAGTAAAATATGAGATAGCAAAATTATATAGCAAGATAATTTTTTTTAATGAAAGGTAATAGGTATTGGGTTTTTTTTTAAACTCCACAATTCTTTGGATACAAATGGATTCTCAATCACAGATACCCTAAAATTGTCCCTGACTGTTGCACTGATAAAATGAGCAATTCCATTAAGGTTAATCATCACTCCCATGTTGCTGTTATGGTGTACAATGTTCTTCTACTTCTGCTCATTTGCTCAGCTTCAGTTCATGCAAATCCTTCCAGGTTTCTCTAAATTCCCATCACACCTAGTTTGTAATAGAACAATAGTGTTCTATGATGTACATATATATGTCAATTTGTTCAGTCATTCCCCAGTTGGCAGACATTCACTCAATTTCTAATTTTTTGCCACCACAAACAGAGCTGCTATGAATATTTTTTGTACAAGTGATATTTATACCCTTTTTCATGATGTCTTCAGGGTATAGACTCAGTAATGGATTGCTAGATCAAAGGATATGCACGTTTTTATTACCCTTTGGGTGAAATTTCAAATTGTTCTCAGAAAGACCAGATTGAGTTCATAGCTTCAGCAACAACGCACTAATGTCCTAGATTTCCCACACCCCTTTCAACATTGATCATTGTCCTTTCTGGTCACATTGGTCAGTATGAGAGGTGTGAGGTCGTACCTGAGAGATGCTTTAATTTGCATTTCTCTAATCAGCAATGATTTAGAGCAATTTTTATTAAGACTATAGATTGCTTTGACTTTCTCATCTGTAAATTGCTTCTGCATGTCCTGTGAGCATTTGGGTAATGTTTTTTGCTTTTGTAATAAAATTGACTCAGTTCTCTATATAGTTTAGACATGAGCCTTTTGCCAGAAATACTATTTGTAAAAATTGTTTCTCAATTTACTGCATTTCTTTTGATCTTGGTTCCAAAGGTTTTGTTTGTACAAAAGATTTTTAATTTAATGTAATCAAAGTTGTGTAGTTTGTTTTTAATGATGTTTTCCATCTCTTCCTCAGTCATAAACTGCTTCTTCTTCCATAGATCTGACAGGTAAATTATTCTTTGCTCTCCTAGTTTGCTTATAATATTGTCTTTTATTTCTAATCCTGTACCAGTTTTGATCTTTTCTTGGTATACATTTCTGCCATAATAACTTCCAATTTTCTCAACAGATTTTATTGAAGAGAGAGTTTTTATCCCAGAAGCTGGACTCTGGGTTTATCAAACAGCTATTCCACTGATTCACCACTCTATTTCTTAGCCAATACCAGACAGTTTTAATGATTGATGCTTTATGATATAATTTTAGAACTGGTAGGGTTAAACCACCTTCTTTTGCATTTTGTTCATTAAATCCCTAAATATTCTTGACTTTTTATTTCTCCATATGAATTTAGTTACAATTTTTCTAGCTCATTAAAGTAATTTTTTGGAAGTTTAATTGGCAAGACACTAAATGAATAGTTTAATTTAGGTAGATTCATCATTTTTATTATATTAGCTCAGCCTATCCATGGGCAGATGATATTTGCTCTCTTATTTAAATCTGATTTTATTTGTGTGAGAAATGTCTTATACTTGTTTTTAATAGAGTTTCTGAGTCTGTCTTGGTAGATGGACTCACAAGTATTTTATATTGTCTGAAGTTACTTTAAATTGGATTTCTCTTTCTAGCTCTTGCTGCTGTATTTAGCTAGTAATATATAGAAATGCTGAGGATTTATGAGGGTTTATTTTAGATACTGTGACTGCTAAAGTTGCTAATTGTTTCCAGGAGTTTTTTAAGATTATTTTATAGCATTTTTTAGGTCATCTACAAAATGAGAGTTTTGTTTCTTCCTTCTCAATTCCAATTCCTTCAATTTCTTTTTCTTCTCTTTATTGTTGAAGACAACATTTCTAATACAATACTGAGTAGTAGTGGTGATAACAGCCTCCTTATTTCACCCCTGATCTTATTGGGAATGCCTCTAATTTATCCCCATTGCATATAATGCTTGTTGATGGTTTCAGATAGATACTGCTTATCATTCTAAGGAACAATCCATTTATTCCTACATTCTAGTGTTTTTAATAGGAATGGGTGCTATATTTTGTCAAAGGTTTATTCAGCAGTTTTCCTTAGTGTATTATCCTAGTGATAACTTCCTTTAATCATTTTGTTAATATTTTATTTAAGATTTTTGCATTTATATTCATTAGGGACATAGATCAATAATTTTCTTTCTCTGTTTTGACTCTTTCTGGCTTAGATATCAGTACCATAATGATGTCATAGAAAGAGTTAGGCAGAGTTTCATCTTCACCTATTTTTCCAAAGAGTTTTTATAGAATTAGAACCAATCGCTTCTTAAATGTTTGTTAGAATTTACTTGGGAATCCATCTGGCCATGGAAATTTTTTTCTTAGGGAACTTGTTGAATTTCTTTTTCTGATATAGGATTATTTAGGTATTTAATTTCCTCTTCCTTTAACCTGGGCAACTTACATTTATGTAAATATTTATCCATTTCACTTAGATTATGAAATTTATTGGCATAGAGTTGAGCAAAATAATTCCAAATTAATGTTTTAATTTCCTCCTTATTGGTGGTAAGTCCACCTTTTTTATTTATGATACTAGCAATTTATTTTTCTTCTTTCTTTTTCTTTAATCAAATTATTACTTTTAATGAGAGATTTATCTATTTTATTTTTTTTTCATAAAACCAACTCTTTGTTTTATTTATTAGTTCAAATAGTTCTCTTGTTTTCAATTTTACTTTTTTTCTTTAATTTTTAAAATTTCTTATTTGGTATTTAATTGGATGTTTTAACTTGTTCTTTAATTTTTAGTTGCATATTTAGTTCATTGATTTTTCTCTTTCTCTAATTTATTCATGTAAGCATTTAAAAATATAATATATCCCCTTACAACTGCCTTGGCTGTATCCCATGAGTTTCAGTATGTTGTCTCATTTTTGTCATTATCTAAGATGAAATAATTAATTCTTTCTATAATTTGTTGTTTGATTGACTCATTCATTAAAATGAAGCTATTTATTTTCCAATTGAATTTACGTCTATCTCTCCATGCCCCATAATTGCATGTAATTTTTATTGCATTATGACCTGTGAAAGATATATTCACTTTTTTCAGCTTATCTGTATTTGATTATAAGGTTTTTATTCCCTAGTTCATGGTCAATATTTGTGTAAGTATCATGTCCTACAGGGGAAAAAAGCATATTCCTTTCTATCCCTATTCGACTTTCTCCAAAGGTAGATCATGTCTAGGTTTTCTAATATTTTATTTACCTCTGTAACTTCCTTTTTGTTTTTTTATGGTTAGATTTATCTAAATCTGAGAGTAGGAGGTAGAGGTCTCCTACCAGTAGCGTTTTGCTATCTATGTCTTCCTGTAATTCATTCAACTTCTCTAAGAATCTGGATGCTATACCACTTGGTGCATACATATTTAATACTGAATTTGCTTCATTGGCTATGGTACCCTTTAGGATTATATAGTTTCCTTTCTTATCTGTTTTAATCAGATTTATTTTTGCAGCTGCTTTGTTAGAGATAAGGATTGCTGCCCTTGGTTTTTTTTTCACTTCAGTTGAAGCAAAATATATTTTGTTCCAATCTTTTACCTTTATATGTATCCCTCTGCTTCAAATGAGTTTCTTGTAAGCAGCATATTGTAGGATTCTGGTTTTTAATCCACTCTGCTATTCACTTATGTTTTTTGGGAGAGTTCAACCCATTCACATTCAAAGTTATAATTACTAACTCTTTATTGTCCTCCATGCCATCTTCTCTATGTTTGTATTTTTCCCCTTTTTGCACTTTATCCATATTCCCCAGTATTTGTTTCTGAATACCACCTCCTTCAGTGTGATTGTCCCCTTATATCCAAACCTCTCCCCTCTCTTTCCCCTTTCCCTTTGACCCCTCTTCCTTTCTTTCCTTCTGTAAGTTCCTCTTTTCCTCCACCCTCCCCCTTTCCCTTTTAATACTTGAAAGGAAAGATAAGTTTCTTAACTGAACTAAGTATGTATATGTTAACTTTGAATCAAATCTGATGAGAGTAACATTCAGGCAATTCTCCTCTCCTTTCTTCCCCTCTATTGCAAAAGGTCCTTTATACCTCTTTATGTAATGTGATTTACCCTATTCAGTCCCCACCATCCTCCCATCTCCTTACTGTACCCCCCTTTTTAAGGAGATATTGTTTTTTAAGTATTTCTATCAGAATTATGGATAAGTTATGAGTATCCATTTCTTCTGGCTAAGTATATTCTCTTTAACAGAGTTACAATTCTCATGAGAATTTTTCTCCCAGGTGGGGAAATAGCCAGTTTCAACTCATTGGATAGCAATTTTTTCTTTGTCTTTTTTTTCTTTTTTTTTTGCCTTTTCATGTGTTTCTTGAGCCTGCTGTTTGATGTCCAAATTTTCTATTTAGTTTTGGTTTTTTCATCAGGAAAAACTGAAACATTTTGTTAAACCTTCATCCTTTCCCCTGGAAGAAAAAGCTCAGTTTTGCCAGATAGTGAATTCTTGACTCTATTCCAAGCTCCCTTGCTCATTGGAACATCACATTACAGGCCCTTTCATCCCTTAATGTTGATGCAGCCAGTTCCTGTGTAATCTGTACACTAGCTCCTTGATATGTAAATTGTTTCATTCTTGCCGCTTGCAGGATTTTCTCTTTTGTCTTATAGTTCTGGAATTTGACCACAATATTTATTGGAATTTTCATTTTAGGATTCCTTTTGGGAGGGGATCAATGCAGTTATTCTTTTTTTGCAAGGCAAATGGGGTTAAGTGGCTTGCCCAAGTCCATACAGCTAGGTAATTAATTGTCTGAGGCTGGATTTGAATTCAGATACTCCTGACTCCAGGGCCAGTACTCTATCCACTGTGACACCTAGCCGCCCCTTTAATGTATTCTTTCAATAACTATTTTGTCCTCTGGTTTCATGATAAAAGGGCAATTTTCCATCACTACATACTGTAATATTGAATCCAGGTTTTTTTTTTTCTTCTCAATGCTTACAGGAAGCCCAGTGATTCATCTGTTGTCTCTTATAGAGCTATTCTTGAGGTCATTGATTTTGTCAGTGTGGTACTTTACATTTTCTTCTATTTTTTGAGTTTTTTGGTTTTAACAGATTCTTGTCTCATGATCTCATCAGTTTCCACAGATTCCATTCTTTATTTAGAGAAGAATTTTCTTCATTTACCTTTAGCAACTCCTTTTCTAATTAGTCAATTGTATTTTTGAAGGACTTTTCCATTTGCCCAATGAGATTTTGAGTTATTTTCTTTTTGCATTTGTCTAATTATATTTTCCAAGGATTTCTTTTCTTGTTGCAAGATGTCAGTTTTCTCTTGAAAAATATTAATTTTCTCTTGAGTTTCTTTCCCCAATTTTGCGAATTGATTTTTAATCTCCTTATTGATATCTTCTAGGAAATCTTTCTGGAATGGTGATCAAATTCATATTCTCAGAAGTTCTAGATTTCTCTGAGTTAGAATCTTTGATTTCAAGGTAGTTTTCTATGAACCCTCCCCTTTCCTGTTTTTTTTTCATATTCCTAAGATCTCGTGTTGGGGGAATGGGGTGGTTAACAGATCTTTGGTGATGAGATCCCTAGAGGCTTTGCTTACTGGATTTAGTAGCTCCAAGTGGGTTGGCCAGTAGGGGTAATGGTTGCTTTGACTTTGTGGTGTCTCTGACCTTGATTTGTGGCATCTCTGACCTTGATTTGTGGCCCACTACCTAGGCCCCTTGTGGCTTATGGGTGTAGCTGGATACTCTTATCCTTGAACAATGTGTACTGGGCCCTGGGGTGAGAATGTTAATCTCCTTGTTCTACTGGCAGAGCTCAGCTGCCCAAGCCTGAGTTCATTTTATATTTCTCTTGGAGGCTTTGGATACAGAAGATTTGACTTTGACATCTTCTGATTATGTATTTTGATCCTCCATGGGACCAAAGTAATTTTCTATGGTCAGATTCTTCTTTTTCTATTGTTTACTCATTTCCTCAGCCTATGACATATTTACCACACTTCTAAAGCTTTTGGGGGCGGGGTTTGGGGACACCCCACTGGGATCTTAATTCCTCCAAGATCTTATGAGAGGTGCTTATTGCTCTTTTTTTAAAATTAATTTTTATTAAAGATATTATGTGAGTTTTACAATTTCCTCCCCCAATCTTACTTCCCTCCCCACCACTCCCCCACAGAAAGCAATCTGTCAGTCTTTACTTTGTTTCCATGTTGTACCTTGATCCAAATTAGGTGTGATGAGAGAGAAATCATATCCTTAGAGATCAGACAATAAGATATCTGTGTTTTTCTAAATTGCATGGGATAGTCCTTGAACTTTGTTCAAACTCCACAGCTCCTTATCTGGATACAGATGGCACTCTCCTTTGCAGACAGCCAAAAATTGCTCCTGATTGTTGCACTGATGGAATGAGCAAGTCCTTCAAGGTTGAACATCACTCCCATGTTGCTGTTAGGGTGTACAGTGTTTTTCTGGTTCTGCTCATCTCACTCAGCATCAGTTCATGCAAATCCCTGCAGGCTTCCCTGAAATCCCATCCCTCCTGGTTTCTAATAGAACAATAGTATTCCAAGTATATTGTCTTTTCAAGAGTCACAGATAACATCAAACTATAATCAATTTATAACACAATCTCTTTTTAATTACCCTCTATTAGGAATAAAATCCTCATGAGCAAAAGTGTCATGTAAGCAAAATCACTTCTTGAATCATTTATACCTGTTCCCTCTTTCTAATTATAGCTAAAGAATCAAATAAAGTAAAATCATTTTATAATCTATGCCGTATCCCTTTAAGTAAATTTTCATCCTCAGTCCCTATAGAACTACAGTATATTCCCTTCCTTTTTCCCTTTGGTAATATAGTCTTTATTAATTAAACTATCAAATAAAGCAAGATCACGTCATGATTTAATTATGTGCAGATCCTTTAAGTACAATCTCTCCTTCTAACCCAATAGAAAAACAAACCTCATAATCAACATCACTTCAGATTCATATCTACCTATACTCTCTAAGTGCAATGATCCAAACTATAGTCAACTTTCATTAGTTGTCTAAATACTCAGAACTTTCATTGTCATCCTATACACATAATCTCTCTCTAAGTAGGTTTCTTTTAACTGTCCTAAGAGAAAAACAATTCTCTTTGTACAAATATATAAAGTTTAATATTCTTGACTAGCATTTTTTCCTTTCTGTTATTCTTTTTACATAACCTCTTGGGTTTTATATTTGAAGATCAAATTTTCTGTTCAGTTCTAGTCTTTATATCAGAAAAATATTTTCCCCCTGAAAGAATATACTGAAAGTCGCAAGATAATTAGTTCTTGGTTGTAATCTGAAAGTTACTGATGGGATTCTATCAAGGACTAATTTGTCTTTCTTCTTCTTGTTCCTTCTTCTTCTTCTTTCTTCTTTCTTCTTCTTTCTTCTTTCTTCTTGTTCTTCTTGGATATTAGGACAATTTTCCCTATTGATTTCTTGAAAGATATTTTCCAAGGTGCTTTTTTTTGATCTAGGGTTTTAAGTGGACCAATAATACATAAATTACCTCTCCTAGCTCTATTTTCTAGGTTATTTGTTTTGTCTTACACTTTTTGTCTTTTGGTTTTGTTTGATATCTCATAGAATCATTAGTTTCCATTTGTCCAATTCTACATTTTTTGACTTATTTTTTTCAGTTAGTTTTTCTGTGCTTCCTTTGCCAGCTCATTAATTTTACTCTTAAATGACTTGTTTTCCTTTTTCAGTTGATTAATTTTACTTTTTGATGAGTCCAGTTGATCAATTTCATTTTTACAGGAGTTGATATCTTTAGAATTTTTCATAATTCTTCTCCATGGCTCCATTTATTTTTCCATTTTTCTTCTCTTTCTCTTCTTTAGTTTTAAAATCTTTTATGAACTCATCTAAGAAGTTTTGGATATGAGATCATTTCATAAACTCCTTTGCGGTTTCACAAGTAGGTAATTTTTCATTGCTTTCTTCTTCTGTGATGGCATTTTTTGTCCCTATCAGAACAGTAGCTTTCTATGGTTAGCATTCTTTTGGGGGTTTTTTTTGCTCTTTTTAGTAGTTGAATTCTGCTTCTGGTGTACAGGAAGTATAGTCTTAAGCTTTTTATGCTAGGATCAGGATCTTGTCCCTGACTTATCATTTGCCAAGGTGTTATCTATGCTGTCCAGGTGTTGCCTCTACATAAGTTTGCTTCCACCTTCATGCCAAGGCTTTGCCTATGCAATGATTTATTTCTGATCTCATCTAGTCTGTTGCCCCAGTGTTCCCAGGGCTCAGACTTTGTCTGGGGTTAGGACCCTTCCTGATGACTTGTTATTAAACTGGCTTCCTAAGTCTAGACCTGGACTGCTCTGTTGGTAAGAGCTTCCTGCTGGTTTTTCCACTTTCCTTTCTACATTTGGCTATACTTCTCCTTTACCCAGAGATCTTTACTGAAGATTCTCCACAATATCTAGAGTTGAGAACTTGTTTCACTCATCTTTTAGTGGGATCTGTATCTTTAAGGCCTTAAAATCATGGTGGGAAAAGCGCCAGGTCTGCACCAACATCTTGGCTCTTTTTTTTTTAGGTTTTTTTTTGCAAAGCAATGGGGTTAAGTGGCTTGCCCAAGGAGACCCAGCTAGGTAATTATTAAATGTCTGAGGCTGGATTTGAACTCAGGTACTTCTGATTCCAGGGCCAGTGCTTTATCCACTACATCACCTAGCCACCCCACCCTGTCCAGTATTCTTAAAGACCATGACATCAATTAATGCCATAACAGTCATGTGAATTAAATTTGAATGAAGAGGTGCTGTGCTTAGTCATCTGACTCACTTTCTCCTCCAGAGCCAACTAAAGCTAGTGACCAGACATGAATCAGGATGACTGGAGATGGCCCTGGATATGAGACAATGAGGGTTAGGTGACTTGACCAGTATCACACAGCTAGTAAGCAGCAAGTGTCTGAGGCTGGATTGGAACTCAGGTCCTCCTCACTCCAGGGCCAGTGATCTATTCACTGTGTACCACTTGGCAGCATAAGTAGATAATCAAGAGTTGAATATATGGGAACATAAGGGGAAAGAAAACTACATATGAGCATAAATTTAATTCAGAAAAAATACCATGAGGCAAATCTAAAATGAAAAATATTGTTTTAACAATAAACATTCACAATGAAAATAAGTGTATTACAAACCTGGAAATTGAATTGAATCCCTAAAAACACTTCTACTCTTTTCCATTGGTCACCCTGCTGGCCAGTCTGTGCCCAAAGTTGGGATTTCACTTCACCTTTCTTAATGAGTACCTAGGGGAAAAAAATCATCTGTCAATAAAGTACTATAATATTTAACTTTAATTTGCTTTGAAATCCCACCATGAACTCTTCTTAAAGAAGAAACTGAGTCTCTGCTCATTAATATATCTTTCATTGTTCAATAAAAATAGTAGTAATAATAAATTATTATTGCAGAATGCATTAATATTGCACAGTGCCTTTAATAAATGTTATTGTATTTTATCTTCACAGCAAACCTGGGGGATAAGTGCTATTATTATTCTCTTCATCTGTCATGTCAGGAAACTGAGAAAAAGAGAAATTAAGTGATTTGCTCAGGGTCATATAGTTAGTAAGTGTTTAAGGATGAATTTGAACACTGGACTTCCCAACTCCATGTCTAATGTTCTATCTACTGTGCCACTTAGGCGACACAATAAGAGTATTTAATGAATATTTCTGATAAGAGTAAACATAAATTAATATATAATGTACACCATTTGAAAATAACCTATGTAAATAGTTAATCAACTATTCATAAAGTTTGAAGTTTTTTTTTAATGACAATTTTTGGAAGATTTTGGAATAGAATTCCATTTCTATTGACTATGGAAATGAGAAATCAATGAGTTTAACCCCTTCATTTTAAAAATGAGGAAACTAAGGTTCAAAAAGATTTGATTCCTTCTCAATCTCAGTAACAAATCAATTATTCAATGAATAAAATGTGTGAGATTCTGGGTTTGTTTGTTTCCTTGTCTGTATTTCCCAAAAGGAGAATTCACATAAGATTTAGCAGGTTCAAGAGTAACAGTAGTGTATTGGTTCAAAGCAATAAATGAAATTTCCCTTTATGATAGAAAGAAAGAAACCTTCAATGGAACTACTGACAAACATAAAAGAAGTTAATGGCTCAAAATAAATAGCTTAAGGGATATTTAATTTATTATTTTGAAACTACATTTGTGTCATCCAAAGAATCATTTAAAAATGGTTTATGGAGCTTAGGACTTCTGATAATAAATTTAACTTTTTATGGTTGCCACTATTATCTTTACTTTTTAGAATGATTTTCAAGATGTTTTTAACAAAGTCAAACTTTCCGATTCAGATGCAAAATTTCCTTTCTTGCAATTTATCTGACATAAAATTCTTGGTCCATAAAATTCAAGTTAATTCGACATATTATCAAAGTCAGCAAAAGTACAATTTCTAACCAAGAAATAAAAAAGCTTTTGTACAGAATCATTATTAGGAATGGAAAATTAATGCAACTGCCTTCCTCTGATATCCACATTTTAAACAAATCACTCAAGGGAAAAATATCCGAATCTACAAGAATTTAATATCTCATTAACTATGCACAAAAAGAATTCTATTGTTGCTTATAGAATTAGCATTTTCATTGTTTTGCCAAATTTGTTTCCCAATTTCTGATGTAGGTTGACAGAGTACCTTCTATTATTAGGACATTTTTCTCAGAGGAAATAACAGAATGTGGAAAATATTACTAATTAATCTTTTAATATCCATTGTTCATACAGAAAACAGTTCAAACAATTACCATTTTACAAAACTGTAATCTAAAGATAAAAGATATAATGTGGCCTGCCCCTATCCAATTCTATGTCATTCAAAAAAGGAAAAAATAAAGTCTACCTCTCTACCCACAAGACTGTTTTGTCTCTATTTGAATTTATTTAAAACTCATATATATATATATATATATATATATATATATATATATATATATATATATATATATATATATTTAATAAAATTAAGGCAGTCTCAGAAACCAAAGTTAACATTCTCATCTCTATATTATTGAGAATGTGGAAGTGAAAAATTTCCTCAGATTTGGAATCATGGGAACTAGATTTCCCTCCTGGATCTTCCACTTACTACCTAATGATGGTAGGCTTACTCTTGGTTTCATAGATAAAAGAGGATTGGATGCATAACTTCTAGCTCAACAGCTACAATCTTAGTGTCCCTCAAAATGGAATCTATGTTGTTTTCTACAATTTCTTTGTCAATACTCCAGGTGAAGTCAAAAATGAGGTGGAGGAGAGTGAGAGGTAGGGGCAGAAGAAAGAAGAAGAAGAAGAAGGAAAGAAGAAAGTAATGGAGGAGCAGGAAGAGGACATGTGGGTGCGTATGTGTATTTGTGCATCCTTGTTTTAAAAAAGACTATATATTTTAAAAGTTCAAAAGGTCCTTTATGATATTCTTTCCTGTTCCCTGGATTTTCTGATGTTTCTAATTGTTCATGATTGCTGAGTTACCACTAAAAAAGAAAATTCAATTTTCTGAGTGTATATAACGCTCTCCTTTGGGTTAAAGTAGCCTTTTTTTAAATTTTGAAGGTGCAAATGAGTATTAGCTATTATTTCTCTAGTATTTCACATCAATTTATCTGATTAATCAACCAATTGGCAATTATTTTCACATAACAATAAATATTATACTGGGGAACAACTTTTTCTCTTTATTTCTCTATATCTACCAATTTATCTATGTTATTTTTTTGTTGCTATTGTTTTTCTTTAGTTCTCAAAGAAAATCATGATACACACACATATACGTATGTATGTATGTATGTATGTATGTGTATAATACAGACATTGAATATATCCATTTATAAGGTTAAACAGATATGAAGATATAGATATAAATAGAATTTTGACTGCTGATAGGAGTAAAATGGACAGAGAAAGGAAAAGAGTGAGCAAAGTTTTATAGAAAAGGCCCTTAATCTTCAGTGGGGCATCACACTGGGGACTCTGAAGGAAATGAACAGTGAAACTTTTAATAAAATATTTAAGATGACAATAAGCTTATAGAATTTGTGTTTACAATTCTTCTCCAGATCAGACTGGTACCAGGTTAGTCCCAAATCTCCAGTCCTCCCTGGTATATAGAAAAAAAATTTAGAAAACAAAAACTGCTTTAGCAGTCTTTCCCCACAAATGACTCTTTTTGAAGAAAAATAAAAATTGAGAGATTTTTCTTTCTGGAAAATTGCCTACACAGACATCTGCTAAGATGAATAGGTTTGGGTAAAATGGAAATCTTTTACCATGATGAAATATTACATTTGGCTTAGGGAAACTGAATTATATGTTAAACTGCAAAATAAAATGATCATTTCCCAGGACTTAAAAGAAAAACAGTTAAAGTTTAAAGGGTATTTTAGTAGTCCTAAAAAAAATCATAAACTGCTAATTCTTTTTGATTTTTATGAGAATATTTTTATCTACTAAGTGATAATAATTGGCAATAGTCCTTCTGTGATAGAATCAATATTCACCTGGGTCTTCCTGGTCCCATGTAGGCTAAGCCAGTTCATTCACTAAAAGTCAAAGAAACTTCACACCTTATCTAACAGAAGACACTTTAGCAATAGTTGGCAGCATCCTGATATTCTTAGGCTGCTTTTTAGCTTTCTGGTCAGCTAAACATGTAACAGGTTTGGCCCTGTGGACCCTGGACCACTTATATTTGGAATATGTCCAAACACCATCAGTGTCACTAAATTCTGGCTTCCTGATTCAATATGTTTTCTGCAATAAATTGAAAATATTTTCTAGTCTGCAGCTAAATGTTAGACACGTTTTAGTAACCCTTAAATACTATGGCTAAGTCAACTTTTATTTAATTGCTGAATGACCTAGACTCTAATTTTGGAGCTAATTTAAGAAAAATTATACCAGATAAATTCATTTTGATAATATAGGAAACAGATGAATCATTGAATCACATAATTTTTCCTAAGGATTATATAGCACTTTTGAGATAGCATTAGATTTCTACTCATAGGACCTCAGTTCATATCTACACTTTGCCACTTGCCATCAATGTGACTTGAACAAGTCACTTAATTTCTTTGGTATTTGTTTTTCTCCTGTGTAAAGGGATTACACTAAGTCAATAGTGTTAACACAAGGTCCACAACACTTGAGTATACCTGAACCACATTAAGATGTAATTGAAAGATATTTAACAAAATAAATTAAAATGCTTTGAAACATAAGTTAATGTTGATAGGCAATTTTAAAGTAAATATACAGTCTGCAGCTATCTTTTTTGGTCCCTATTCAAATTTGAGTTTGACCTCCTTACAATGGATGAAATATATATATATATATATATATATATATATATATATATATATATATATATATATATATATATATTATGGTCCCTTTTAACTCTAAATCTTTGACATTAGGTTGGGAGACATATAGAATCCCAGAATATTGGAGGTTATCTACTCTAACATCCTCATTTTACAGGAAGAGAGAAAGGAAGCTAAACAGCTTAATGAATGACCTGCCTGGACCTGTATTATTCTCAGCATGAAGCTTTGATGAACCTACTCTTGTGCTACACCTATTATGGAAAGAGAAAATCACACAGCATATTTAGATTATGAAACAAATTGCCCAAGTTATATAATGTCAGTCTCTGCTAAGGATAGAATGAAAAGTCATTCCTCTCTTTCCTAAATCAGTGATCATTTTTCCCCCCAGCACTTTGATATATATCTAAGGGCAGATGAATTAATAAAGCTTGAAAAAATCAGCACAAATAACATACTGAAATTTTGTATTTGTCCTTCAAAGTTATTTTGGGGGGGGGGGGCTGCTATTTGTCCATATAGCCTTAGAAAGACCTGGAGAGGATGACATTGCTGCAAAATTCAAAACAACTTGAGCCAATATATGGTTCATTGGACCACAATGAACTAAGAATACTGATTTTGCAAATTGTCTGATATATTCCAAGAGTCAAACTGACTTGCAAGGAACTGTAACCTTTGAGTGGTGATAAAGGTCATAATTTGTGTAGAGAAATGTACCTCTTCAGGTCTTACATTTGCTAATACTTTTCTCAATCATACCATATTGGAAGCAGCGAAGTGTTGATAATTGTTCATTTTCATTTATTATCAGGCTAGATTTTAATAACACTAAATTACAGAGTATGAATTTTCATGGAGCAATTTTGGAAAATTCAATTGCTGAAGCAGTACCTGGAGAGAACCAACTGTGACTCCGTTCATGTGATTCCAAAATACTAGCCGACATTTTGGCCCTGTGAGCGAAATAACTGGAGTGATGATGTCAGCAGTGTGACCAAACTTTCCATTTGAACTGTCTGCATAGAGGTAATAGCCATCTGTGCTATTTCTGTAAAGAAGATGAAGAATTTGTTTTGTTTGGAAAAAAAGAAGTCATAAAATTAACAATAACATGTAAATGGGCTACTCTAAGGTATTCAAAGGAAATTTTGAGATACAGATTGAAAAATTTTCTTTTTTTTCATTTTCCTGATAAAAAGCTGACACAAAGTTGAATTTCTATCTCAATACTTAGTCAGCTGTGTGACCCTGGGGAAATCACTTTACACTGTTTGCCTCAGTTTCCTTATCAACATTCAGTTTGTGTTGACCCAAAAGCAGTTGATGATATAGGAATATGGCACTAGAAATGTATTTTGAGAGGAAGGAAATTAGCAGTTGAGATTAGGAAAGGTTTCATGCAAAAGAGTTATGTCATAAAAGGAAGGGAAAAGAAAGTAGTATCTGAGATAGATCCAAGGAGGGAGAGAATTGCAGGCATCAGAGATCACCAGTACCAAGGCAAAGAGAGATGAGAAATGATACTGTCTGTGGTAAGGAACTCCATAAAAACCAGTCTGACTGGATGGCAGAATATGGGAAGGGAAGTAATGTCCAATATGATTGGGAAGATAGATTGGGAACGGGTTGTATAGGGTTTCAAAAGCCAAATCAAAGAGTTTATATTTAATGTTTACTTAAAAGTTATCAGATAAACAGGAAAGTTATATAATCAGATTGTACTTCTGGAAAATTTTGATAGCATAGTAATCGATACATGGCGTGGGGAAAGATATGAGTCAGGGAGAGGAGGGATGTTTTATAATAAACTAGAGAGGTGATGAAGGCCTCTGAAAATAGAGAGAAGGTGTCAGAGAAATAGAAGATGTGTGAGGTGAGAAAGAGTGAGAAGTTAAATAGCATGAAGAAAAGGTCACACATAGCACATTTTCATTTGAACAATTAGGTTAGAAGCTAGAATGAAAACAGTTTAGGAATGAATGAGTGGAAAGGGTAAAGAGGCAGGAAGCTTAGACAGACCATGCCTTTGTATGTGTGTGTGTGTGTGTGTGTGTGTGTGTGTGTGTGTGTGTGTGAGAGAGAGAGAGAGAGAGAGAGAGAGAGAGAATGAGATAGAGAGAACTCATCTCAAAGTGCATGTAACATTTCATCCTGGTAGGCCCAGCTCTTTCCCCCTTACCTATTTATTGTTTAACTGCTTCTTTAAATAGTAAACATCAATCTATTTTCTTTCCCTCCTTCCTCCTGCATAGCCAAGCAAAACAAATTCTCTCATTGGCTCTGTGTGTATGTTTGAGAGATTCTGCTCCCTACTAAATCTATGACTTTTCTGTCAGATGATAGATAATGTATATCATTAATACTTTGAAATTATGAGTAATCTTTGCATTGATCACATTTTTAAAGTTTTCAAAATTGATTGTCCTCACAATGTTGAATAAATTGTTCTGGCTAAGCTCATTTCTTTTATTTAAAATCAATTTATAAAGTCTTCAGAATTATTTTTTAATGTTAATATTTTGTATAAATTGTTTTTCTTGTTCTGCTTATTTAACTCTGTTATTTGTTCATGAAAGTCTTTCCATGTTTCTGAAATAATCCATTTTCCTAATTTCTTATGAACCAAAAAAATTCTGTCACATTCAAATACTACAATTTATTTAGTCATTAGGAATTCTTTTAGTTCCTAGGGTTTTTTCCCTTACCATAAAAAGAGCTGTGTTAAATACTTTTGTACATAAAGAACCTTCTCATCTTCTTTTCTTTGGGGGGAAGGACTTTAACCCCTAGCAATGGTTTAGCCTGGTCAAAGGTAATGTAATATTTTATAAATATCAGGAAAATAATTTTAAATTTCTTTCCAGAATTGATCCATTCCCAAGTCCACCAACAGTGCCATCAATGTGCCATAGGCTTTACAACACAAGTTTTGCATTTTTATCATTTCTATTTAGATGATGGAAGCAACATGGAATCTCAGAAGTGACTGTATATCCATTTTTCTATTTAGTATTGCTCTGAGCTATTTTTTAAATGTGGTTATAGATAAGCAAAAAAAGTCAATAATCCCAAGGGAAATATTGAAAAAAGTAAGGGGGACAAAATGGTCCTGGTAATGCTAGATTTCAAGTCCCTTATAAAGAAATAATTCTCGGAACAATTTGATATTGGTTTAAAAATTGAGAGATTAATCAATGAAAAAGAGTAGGTATACATCATATAAAAATAAGTATCTAGGAGCCTATGTATTTGATAAAAACAAAAACCCCAAGCTTCTAAAATACAGACTTTCTATTCCAGTTTTTACATGTGAGGAAAACTGTCAGCAATGTAGACCAATTGGTACCAATACTTTACTCCATATACTAAAATAAACTCCAAATGGAAAGGTGACTTAATTTTTTAAAATTTATATTATATTATTGCTGTTGTTTGTCCTTTGTTCTCCCAGAGGACCATAGCATCAGGGATATGATGTCACGGCATGAAAGTGAAAGAGGAGCAGAATTTATTTTAAACAAATTAAAGAAAGACAGAAATGAATAAGTATCAAATATAGCCACAGAAGAAAATGAGTGATTACATTAGAGATAGGATCACAAAACTCATCATTTTTAACTATGTGAAATATTAAAAGGTTTTTATTTTCACAAATACAATAACATTAATATTAAAGGGGAATATAAAATAGTGGGCAACAGAAATCCTTGGAATAGCCTTTTCTGATGAAAGTCTAATTTTTTAAGATGTATCAGGAATTAAATCTAAGTTATAAAATAGAATCCATTTCCCAGTTATTAAATGGTCTATGATATGAACAGGCTGTTCTCAAAGGTGGATAGTTTTTCTTTGTGTTTATTTGTTTTTCCAAGAAGTCTTGCTGAGAAAGTGAGGAGAGAAGTGGGTTTCTAGTCAAAAGGAATGGTAGGACCTAGTGAGAGCAGGTTTTTTAATGATGGAGTGTATTTAACTGTGTATGTTTGTGGAGGAAAAAGGGAAGGAGCCAATAGACAGACAAAAAATGAAAATTATATGGAGAAAGGGGAAACGGACAAAAGGGGAGAAGCAAGCTTATAAAGGAGTTGGAGCGTATAGGTTCCAGGGTACAGGTACGAAAGGGCATGATCTTGGGGAACACAAGAGTTTGGAGTAGAACAAAATAGTGGGATATGGTATCAAGTGTTTGGGATGGAAAGAAAGTGAATAAAGAGGAAAGTCATGATCAATGGACTTGTTTTTCTCGGAAAATGAAATTCTAGTTCTTCAGCAGGGACAGTGAAGAAAGCCATTTACTGTGGGAGGTCTGAGAGGAGAAGGAAAGGTTTAAACAACCACTGAGGTGAGTGGGATGGAGAATCAATTAGTGAAGGGTCAGTTGAAATTAGATTACATAAATATGGAGTGCAACTACTCAGCAGGGTTATGGCTTCCTCTAACTCCTTTCAGCAATAAATGAATAGGAAAAGACACAGGGTGGAAAATAGGCTAGAGGTTCATTCATATTTTATAGAGGGTATAGAAATCTCCATCACACCAACTGTCAAAAAACTGGATGGAACTACCCATTGTGGCTGTTTTGGCCACCACAGAACACTGCCAGGGATATTTAACACATTTCTGTGCTTTCCTTCCTTTTCCCTTTCTCTTTTCCTTTCCTTTCTCCCTTCCTTCCTCCCCTTTTTCCTTTTGTTTTTCCTTCCCTTTCCTTTCCTTTCCTCCCTCCCTCCCATCCTTCCTTCCTTCCTTTTATTACCTCCCTTCCTTCATTTCTAGTTTTTTCTTTTTTTTTTGTAAAATGTAAAGTAGAAGCAATGAAGGATAGTTCTTTAAGAACAGGAACTATATAGCTTCTCCAGGGGCTAATAAAGTTATTTAGAAGTCCACAAATACCTGATTGTTGAATGAAAAAATAAATGAAGTCAATCAAAAGACACAAGAAAAGAAGTGAATTCTGAAAAGTGTTGCAAGTCAATTTTATTCCAGTCAAATGATTTAACGTCAGAAGCTGGCATCATTTTGTCAATGGGAATGACACAAAAAAAGAAGTACTGTACTACTGGATACATGGGGAAAGTACCTTGATTTATAAGACATTTCTCTGACTCCCACAACCTCTTGAACCATCCCAAAAAGAAATTATGCATTAAAATGAAAAGTAATTTTAGCTGTTTCCATGGTCTAGGACACAAAGAATACACACACACACACACACACACACACACACACACACACACACACACAAATACTCTCTCTCTCTCTCTCTCTCTATATATATATATATATATATATATATGTATGTATGTATATATATATATATATATGTAATGTATGTATGTATGTATATAAAATTGTTTCCTACTTTCCACTGACTTTCAGTTCACTGACCTCGAATTCAATCGGCACCCCTCCCTCACATCCCACACTAGCAACAGTCGCAAGGCTATACCAGCAGACCCAAGGACATGATACAGGCTCCCATCCTGGTCACCCCTCCCTTGTTTCAGTGTCATAGAGATCCCATCTCCAAGGTGAAGGACTTGTAGCTCCTTTTTGAGGAAGTGGAAAATCTACAGTGTCACACATACTTTTTCATATCTCTCAATAGTGGGCATTTTTTTCCTCTCTAAAGAAATTTTATTTGTGTCTCAGAAGGTTTCTCTAAGAGGATGAGGAGGGATTTGTGTGAAAGTAAACAAAATATCAATTAAGACTAGTTTAAAAAAATATTGAGGCATGACTATTTGCTTTGCCACAGTACTACTCCAAGGACCAGGGGTTCTTTCCTTCCACATTCAGATGAAATCTTCCATCATGATTTCTCTATTAAAATATGAACTACTTGAGAGAAAGAAGGATTTTGATTTTCTATTTTAACCACAGCAATGAGCACAGCATTTGGCACATCAGTACTTAACTACTTCCTCCCTTCCTTCCCTTCTTCCATTCCTTCTTTCCTTTTTCCCTCTCTTCCCTTTTCCTTCCCCCTTTCCCTTCTTTCCTTCTTCCCTCTCTTCCTCCTTCCTTTCGTATCTTCTTTTTCCATTCCTTCCTCCTTTCTTCCTTCCTATTCATTTAATTTAGCTTCTCTTTTTCTCTATTCACTAAATACGTAGTGATTCAAATTTAACTCTGGTAGCTTTTATACAGTGTGCAAAAACACCCATTTTCCTTAGACCAGAACCTAGGAACATCCAGAAATAAGCTCTGAATCCACCTCTGCCTCACCCCGCCATCTCTGTCTTGTATAAAGCTTTGTGCTCTTACTTCAAACATCATATCACTCAAGGCATCTCTTTTATAGAGATATAAAAGAGCTTCTTAAAAAAAGAAATTTTTGTTCAAAGCAGAAAATAAAAGAGAAACCTGAACCATTTCTGGAGTGATGTTCCTTTACTAATACTATTTCTTCCTAATTGAAGTAATTTATAGATAACTAGTCACATATAAATATATAAATATGTATGTATATGCATGTACATACAAGTAAAAGTTATGTTTTCAGGTTAAAATGAATTGAAAGCAATTTTATTTTAAGAATCTTTCTATACTCCTCAGGATTACTGGGTACATGCTGGGGTGTTAGAAAGTCAGATTGTCAACCATTAAACTAAGCTATAAAATCAGAAGATTAGAGTAGATGACCCCTACAATTCCCTTTCAGCTCTGAAATTCTGATTCCATGCTTTAAAATTCAGTGATTTTAGCTCACTTCAATTGCTTTGCTCTGGTCAAAAGGCATTACCATTTGACCTTTCCAGTTCATGAGTTACTTGAGAACCTAGAGTATAGTATCAGTGGGAATGGTGGAAGAAGAGATATTATCATCTGTTAATCTAGGAATGTTTTTAGATTCAATTAAACACCTGTATCAAATATTCATCATAAATGTAGAATCCTTGTTATGTACTGAAGGGGAAATGATAGTTCTCTAAGGATGGTCTCACTTCACAAGGACCTTGTATTATATTAGGGGAAGGGTAGTTTACTTTTAAACAGTTCCTTATTGCTTATAAAGTACTACCTTCATAACAAGGCTATGAAGAAAAAGTTCAAGTAGTCATCTACCCCTTAGTAGATAAGAAAATGAGGTTCATTTGAATGAAGGTCATGAATACATTTAAAATGAGGGTTTTAGGGCAGCTGGGTGGCACAGTAGATAGAGCACTGGCCCTGGAGTCAGGAGTATCTGAATTCAAATGCGACTTCAGACACTTAATATTTACCTAGCTGTGTAGCCTTGGGACAGCCACTTAACCCCCATTTGCCTTGCAAAAAAAATCTTCAAAAAAATGAGGGTTTTGGAGCCAAGTTTTCTGGAGTTAAATAGTAGGGTACAGTAGGAAAGTTGTTTGATTTGGAATCAGAGGAATAGGATTTAAATTCTATTATTTTACTTAATTGTATGAACTTGGACAATTCATTTAACCTCTCCTGGCTTCATGTCAATAGTAAAATGGCTAGAGTTGAACTCAGTGGCCTTAAATGTTCTTTTTGGCTCTAAATCTATGATCACATGATCTTATGGTTTTCCCAAGTTCAAAATAAGTATAGCTAGCCACAAGATTTCTATTTCCATTATTCTAATGTATAATTGCTGTAAATATATTATTTTCCATTGAACTGATTGCAGAATAGAACCAGAGATTATTGAGTATGAAAAAATTAAACTTTACAATTCATATAGTCCAATCCACTCATTTATCAAATAAAGTAAGTGAAAGGAAGAAATAAAGAGAGCCAGAGAAAGAGTGAGAGTCAGAAGGGGAAAGGGAAAGAGACACACACAGACACATACACACAGAGAGTGGGGCATGGGGCGGGGAGAGAGAGAGAGAGAGAGAGAGAGAGAGAGAGAGAGAGAGGAGAGAGAGAAGAGAGCACAAAAACAGTTTCTTAGGGGGAATTAAATGCACTTGAAATAGTGATAAAAAAGCATAACTCCCTTTAAAGTGAACCATTAGCATTTCTGAATGTGATTATTATTATTATGTGTTATAATTAAATGTGTCTATAAACATATTCATTTTAAACACTTTTTTTTCCAGAAAAATGTATGATGCATCAAGCATGTTGTTGTTTAAAACAAGTGCTAGATGAAGGAATGTGGTATTGATATTCAGAAAAGGACTGGTAAAACTGACAGAGAATTTGAAAACTACAAATTCTCCATACTGTTTTTCTCTGATTATTTATCATAGACCGTTAATCTGAAAAGGCTTTACTTAATATTTATCTATTTAAAAATTATCTAGAAGTCAAGAAACATGAACCTTTAAGATAGGAGACCTAAACTAAGAAAAATGAAAGCTCAACCAAAATATATACTGCCTTCAATCGATCATTTGAAAGGAAATTGGCCTAAATCCCATAAACTCTCAAATACCAGCCTCAATACCTGTTATTACTCTATTTCTATTCCATATTTTTCCTACATATTTTCATTCTTTGGTCTTCAAAAATCCCCTGGTTGAAATGATTATCTCTAGGAGGCTTTACCCTATCAACTAAATCATTAATTATCAGTTAGTATAGGAGAAATTACCCAAGAGCACCTAAGAGCAAGATCCTATTAAAAAAGGAACAATTTGGGTAAGGTAACAGGAAGGCTGCTAGGAAGGTAAAAAAAAAAAGCATTTACATGAGGCTGTGGATTGAGCCCAAGACCTGGAACCAGGAAGCTTGGGATTCAAATATTTCCTCCCATATTTCCTGGCTGTGGTATCCTGCAGAAGTCACTTGACTACTGTGTAGCTCAAGGTTTTTTTTTAATCTCTAAAATAATGGAAGTGACAGCATTTATATAACAGCATTGCTGTGAGAATCAAGGGAGATAATATATGAAATGCTATGAAAAATTTAAAGTTCTACAAAAATGCTAATTATTATTATTAATCATTACTAAAGGATACAAATAGCATGACTTGGGCTACCACTAAAAACAAAGACAATCTTATTTCATAGAAACATGTAATCAATGTGCTTTCAAGATTAATCACCTCTATCTATTCCTTCAACTTCAATTACAAGGAAATAAAATTTTTAAGAAATGAAATATTTTCTCCAACTAATACAATCCTATTAGTTAAAGTCACTATGTCAAGCAGCATAAATTGCTGAGTAAATTCCTAACAAACACTGATCCCTTAAATGTTAAAAGAAATACTTTCAGGGTAGAGGGAATGAAGGCCTACAAGGCAGAGGATAAATTTTAAAGCCGACAAGAAGCATGTCACATTTACATTTTAAATCAAACAATGAAGGCTGAACTAGGGCAGCAATATGATATGGGGTTGGTGGTCACAGAGGCATTAATTGGGGTATATGATGGATATGTGATTCCTAATGGAAAAATGAAGAATGACATAAGCACTCATGGTGGGGGATGGATTTATTTAAGCATGTAGTTCAGGAAAAAATCAACAACAGTTATGATCACAGATAACATTTCTGTCACCCATAAAATAGGAGCAGTTCCCCTCAGCCTTTTCTTATACAGGAAGGGAGGCATAATATTTTATAGTGATGTATTTTATAAAATAGAATAGCAACAACACATAATTCTTTAGGACTTTAAAGCTTGCAAACACACACACAGACACACAGACACAGACACAGAGACACACACACACACACACACACACACACACTCTCACAAACCCTACCTACCAGGTAGGTAATATATAGATTATGATCCCCCATTCAATAATTGAAAAAATTGAACCTGAGGGAAATTAAATGATTTATATAAAGTTATACTGTTAGTATATTTCAGTGGTCTTTTCTAACCTTAAAACTAGTCTTCTTTTCATTGTACCAGAATATATCACTATCAAAGGCTATTTGAAAAAGCATATCCGTAGTGTTTGTATATATGGGTAATACCTTAAAATAGGATGACAAGAAGATAGCAACTATTATTTTATATGCTTTGAGTTTTGTGAAGAGTTTTAGCCAGTATTTTATCCATCTTTATCTGTCTGGTCCTAGTTACAACCTTGTAAAATAGGTGCTATTTGCCCCCAATTTACAGATGAAGAAATCAAGACTCACAGAGGTTAAGTGAATGTTCCATGTTACAGTAAATGTCTGGGGTTGAATGTGAACTTGGTTCTTCCCAAGTCCACCTTCAGTGCTTTATTGACTGTGTCATCTAGTTGATGGCAACCAAGGATAGAGTGCATCTAAAATTATTTAATCAGAATTTATTTGCCCTGATTCCTGTAAATCAGATCAATAAAGATTCAAACTAAAAAGGGAAGAGAAGGGAGAAAGTTATTTCTGTCTACCAAGTGAGTTGCCAAAATAAAGTAGCTACATATAGGCAGGAAAAAAGATTGTGATGCTTAGAAATATCAAGGAAACAAAATAATAGAAAGGCAAAATCAATAGAACACAAAGCAGGGAAGCTTGGTGGCATAGTGGATAGAACATCAGTCCTGAAGTCAGGAGGACCTGAGTTCAAATTTGGCCTCAGATACTTAATAATTACCTAGCAGTGTGATCCTGGGCAAGTCACTTAACCCCATTACCTTGCAAAAAGTAGAACACAAAGTTAGAACTGTATATCATAAAGAGAACGAGCAAGATGAACTAGAGATTCTAAGATAACGAAGCAAACTCAGAAACACTGAGACTCAATAGAATATGCCCTATGACTTGAATATGACACTTGAAATATATGGCTTATATGCAAGAACAGAAGAGGTAGAAGTGAATAGTGCTTCTGTGAGTATGAGCATCTCAAGAACCTCATTGAATTCAATTTAAAATGATAGATAAGCTGGAGCAGCTGAGAGGTTGATGAATGTTTAACGGGGTGAGGTTCTCTGGCATCAGAAATGCTACAACTAAGGAAGAACTGATGCTAGCAAAAAAAATAAGGGACAATTTTTAAAGGATTTCTAAGCTTTTTCAAGAAAAAGAAGAGTCAAAGAAGGGATGTGACTTCTTTAGGGTTACACAAAACACTAATAACCAGTGATGGATAAGGTGAGGATAATATTATTTTATTTGTTGTTTTTCTTCTGAAAATAAGAGAATAAATTATTGAGTTTATGATTAAGATAAGTACAGGATAAGAAACAAAATAATTAATTTCTTTGAGGATTCAGGTTACTTGATCCAGAGAAAAACTAAAGTGATGTTTACACAAGAAACTTGCTAATGTAATTTTTTGAGACACTAGAAGATAAATGGATGGCAGAAGATAGAGTTTAACTAGCTTTTATTAAAATATTTTAACAGTGCTTTCCATAATTCTTGGGCACAGAATTGACAGATATTAGATAAATAATCATACAATTTGTATTGTCATCATGGAAGGCATTATAATGATGTGAATAAAGGGATCGATTTCATGGTTATCCAAATTCCAGATGACATGAAATATGAAAGAATAAATAATATGTGGGATGATATAAGTGGGGATCTTATAAATATTGATATCATTTTGAAATATGAGAGTTTTCAATGTAAAATTTTACACTTGGTTTCCAAAAATAAACTGCAGATGTATGAGATGATGAAGGTGTGGTCTGATCACTACTCATCTGAAAAAAACCTTAGATTGTTGAGGGACCTCATTCAATATGATTCACTGATATTATATGGTAGTCAAGAAAATTAATGTAATCCAATGCATATTAAGAATTGCATTGTGTAGGTCATAAGAAGGTGATTTTCCTTCTGTCTCTGTCATGCATGATCATACTATATCTAGAATATTATCCCTCTTTCTGGGTATCAGATTTTAAGAAAGGCATCAAAGGATTTTAAAGGATGCAAAAGTTGGCAATGACCTTGAGTTCATTTCATAAGAGGAATGAAAGAACCATGGATTCTAGAAGAAGAGAAAATTTAGTCATCAACAGGCACCTTCTACCATTTGAGGAACTGACACATGTAAGAAAAATTAAATTTTTTTGTTTCATATTCAGAAAGTAATAGTAGAAATAAATGTTAAAAGATGCTATGTGACAAATTTAGGCTTGATGGAAGAGGAAATATCATCACCATCACCATCACCATCACCATCATCATCATTATCATCATCATTGTCATCTAAATATTAAGTGAGTTGTCTAAAGAGCTAGTGGGTTCTGCCACATTGGATATTGAGTTCATGCCTCTAAGTCCTGTACATCTTTCATTGTACTATCATCTCTCACTACCATAGAAAAAATTCATAAAACACACGATAATAAAATTTTCATTGAAGTGCTAAGCTAGAGCAAAGAATGGTATAGAAGGAATTCTTAAAACAAACAAACAAGTGGGATTCACAAGATTAATAATATGGATTTTTGGTTAACATGGTTTTAGATATAGAGTCTATATTACATTGCTTTCTGTCGGAGGGAGGAGGGAAGGAAGGGAGGGAAAGATAAAAATGTAAAAAAAGACTATTGAATACATGTAGTTGGAAACCTAAATAATGAAAACTAAGCAATCAAGAAACCAGCTCACATCTGTACTATTTGCTGGGAAATCTACTGTCTGATGCAACATACTGGATCATAAAAACCTTTAGAATCAATATTAAAGTTAAATAAACTGAAGATCTTATATGTTTTAGTCATTGTATATGGAAAGGGCTTTTTTCTGAAGAATAAATGAGAAAAAAATCAACTAACTCAATCAGTATGCTTTCTTAAAAAAAATCTGAATGTATATATAAATCTCCATGACCATGGACCTTCCCTGCAGGTCTACCTCTGCAAAGAAGGGGAAAGAGATTTATTCTCTTATCATTTCCCTGGGGTGAAGCTTGTATTTATTTGGTAACTGTACACTAGAGCAAGACTCTGTGACATAGAACGAATAATCTGTATTCTATATTCTTATGTAGCCATGTTTCTGGTAAGAAGTTTTAAAGGAAGTATCTCAAAATAATGAAATATCTTATTTCTAGTCAGTCCTCTATATCCTATGCATATTTGAAGAAATTATTCTTATCTTTCATTTAAATGTTTATTAATCCTTATTTTAAACCATAATCACACAAAGCATTAAGGAAAAAATAATTAAAAATAATTGTTCTGAAAATGTATATAACATATTGCTCCCATATTGCTATACACTATTCCAAGAGGAAGATAATGTATTTCACACTTTCCCCCTCCACTATCAAGTTATCCTATTGTTGTGAAACTTTTTTTAGTGTTTTTTATTGTAATTATACTCATGCATTTGATGCCCTTTAGGATATGCCTAATATGAGATCTCTGATTAAAGGGAATGAATATTTAGGGACTAAGTTCAAATAATTCCAAACTAGCTTTCAGAAAAGTTGGTCCAGTTTATTGCTTTGTCAACAGTACATTATTTTTTTCATCTTCCCATAATTCCTTCAACATGGATTATGTCCATCTTTTGTCATCTTTGCCAATTTTCTCAGTGTAGAGTGAAACATCAAAGTTGAATTTTTTCTTTTTAAATAATAATTTGGAGGAACCTGATGTGGTTTGCAATTTGAAATCACTTATCCATTGGGAAGTGACTCTCAATTTTATATTTTTGTCTAAATCCCCTAAAATATTTTGACAATTGGATTCTTATAAGCAAAATACCTTTTTTCTTTGCTTCTGTAAATACCTAGAAATTTTATGCAGATAAAACTGAAAACTCTTTTTTGTGAGATTCTCTCTAATACACCCCTAGCTCCCCCCATACACACACACACACACACACACACACACACACACACACACACAGACACACACACACACACACACACACACACACACACACACACACACACACACACATAAAAATAAACACAAAATCATTATGTCCTCCCAGTGTTCTGTTTTAACAAAGTTGCCTTTTCTGTTTAGGTCAAGTAGATCCAATTGCTCCATTGAGGAAACTGAAATTCATAGATTTTGTCACCTTTTCAAGGTCATAGAGCTAGGTAGTAGAGATTGAATTAGATGCTCTACAGATTTTCCATCCAGGATTCTTTGCAGTTTTTTTCCTACACTAAACTTCATTCAACAACCACAAGAGCACTTGACCTTGAATTAGCACCTATTTCAGATTTTCATGAAGTGGCTTTGGAAGGAAATGGTACCTTGGACTTGAGAAATAAAAATGAACTAATGTATATCATTTGTGGATATCTATAAAAATTACCCAGACAGCTTTATCAACTCACCATCCAGTAACAAAATTATAAATGACAAGTCCTTTAATTAGGAACATTAACAGTTTCTTTTCCAAGGTTTTGCAGTCTTCTTTGGTGAACAACATTTTGAAGTCAAAAAAATATTTCAAAAGAAATAAACACTGACAAATAGAAAGGTGTGCAGAAAAAAATCTAAATGATGTGTGTGATTTTGCTAAAGAGCATTTGTGCTAATAGAAACTATCATCCATGATTTATAAACTACTAAAGGTTGAAGAGTTTGGTTGAATGTCAAACTCTGTGGTACTAAGTCCCTCAAGATTGCCCACACAATTTCCGCTTGCCAAAACTGTAAGTCAGACTCCCAGAAGTGGATGATCTAGGAGTTTCTCTACTCCAAGATGCACTCAAACCCCAACCTATAAAAATAAAGTCTCTACGGATTAAGGAACTTTAATTTCTGACCTAAACCAGAGTCCAGTGAAGAAAGAGTCATATAAAGAAAACTATCAATCAAACAACACAGTTTAAGTCTATTGCAAAATTACTTCATTTTTCTTAATTCTGAGATTTGTTGTCTTTTTTTTGTTTGTGTTCCAAAGTCCTTCATTACCACCTCATAGGAACCCATACCAAAATTGTTAATTCCATGTACATAGAACATTGTCAAGGTAATCTTAAGAAAAATTGCATCAAATTTAGGACTCTATGGACAAATGCATGAACTGCTATCACTAAAATAATGAAATGATGAAATATCTTACCTCTATGTCAATCAGAAAATCATATAAAGCCTAAATCTGTATGAATGCAGGAAAAAATAGGCTTTGTATGTATATTGCAAATATCAGTCCTAAGTAAATATTCATTGAATGAATGCCTTATTTGAGACATGGTGATAAGAAGGTATGGATAGATACAATATGAAGTCAGAAGTACCCCCCCCCCGCAAAAAAAAAAAAAAAGAAATATCAAGATAGCTGGGGGAAATGGTAGAAAAGTTTCCTGGAGTACCACTAGAATTGAAACTTGATGCTTTATTCTTGGGGATATTTGTATGGATTTATATCTATCTGCCCTATTATAGGTTACTAGATTAGGTTTACACATTTTCAGAATAAACATTTTTTGCTACAAAATTAAATTCACAGTCTTGACTGCTTGACTTTAGACAAAAGATTGAAATAATGAATATCAGATAAATATAAGACAAAGGCAAAACTGCAGAAAATAATATAGACTATAGCATAACAGCAAACACATGAATTGTTTTTATTCAATCATTTTTCAGTTGTCTCTTATTCTTTTTGATCCCATTTGGGGGTTTTCTTGGCAAAGATATTTGCCATTTCCCTACCCATTACATTTTACAGTTAAGGAATTGAGGCAAAGAGGGCTAAGTGACTTGCCCTGGGTCACACAGACTAGTAAGTGCCAAGTCAGATTTGTGTTCATTAAGTTGAGCCTTCCTGACGCCAAATCCACCTCTCTATCCACTGAACCACTTAGCTGCCCTGACATGAATTAATTAATGAAATATTTGGACAGGAATAAGATGAGTTCTCAACTCAACCCAAGGGAGACCTCATTCCCATCAAAGAGAAAATTCCCTGAATTCTCCAGGAAGGTAAGATAGAAATAAGAGAATTATTGCAGAGTTAGATAGATCTTTTTGTTTTCAGGTTCTAAAGTCAGTCTATTCTTTTACTCTGTCTGAAGTTGGTCTTGAGGAAAATGTGGAACTACATGTGTCTCTCTCTTGCAACTCTCTTGAAGAAAGAATGTAAATTCTTCCCTTTCCAAGGATGTTATACCTAATCCATCCCTCAAACAGGCATACCACATACCACATATTTAACTCCTAAAAGGAGATGCTTAAGTTAAATGTCAAAGACTGGGCTATGAACACAAATTATATACATTTGATTATAAACTTTGCAAGTGATAAGAAAAGAAAGACATGGAGAATTTCAGTAAAACCATTGTTTGGGTAAAATTCCATTTATACCATTGTTTTCAATTAGTATTTATTTGATCCTTTCCTTAATACTAGAAATAATAACGCTAAAGAAAGTTTGAAAATATGAATACTCTGTAGCCTCCCCACAAGAAATTTTGATTTTCCCTATTAAGATATGATGTCCCAAGTCTCTTCAATTTATGAAATGGTTATAAAAATTATCTAATTGCATAATACTCTGTAAGTTAATCATAGGAAACCAGTAAGTGAATCAAAATTGCTCCTCTCAGCAAAATACATGAGCCAATTCAGAAATGGGACATAGCTTAAAAGCACATAATTAGTCACTGGGTTTGAAAGTTATTGACAACACTTTAAAAGTTATGGATTTCAAGGAAAATCAGACACAACTCTTTTACTTCATAAGCTGAAAACTGTAGGTTCCTTAGAAACAATCTATTGCAACCGTTTTCAGCCTAGTGGTGATAAAAGTGAGACCCAGAAATGTCATCCAGGTAGCATTCAGACAGAAAGAGAAGGTATTTGAATCTAGATCCTCTGAGAGTCTCATTATATGTCAAGATTTTTAAGAAGGATATTATCCACACATATCTATAACATTCTAATACTAAATAGAAAGTCTGATACTTGGGTTCAAAATAGATACTTGGGTTCAAAATAGCAAATTCACAAGCAATAAGATAAGAGAGTTATGATTAGATCAAAGTTTTAAAAAATAAAGATGCAAGGATTTGGGAATACATCAATTTCAATATAAAAAAGGTAATACAAACTTAAACTAGATTAAAAGATGCAAACGGGGTAGCTAGGTGGCACAGTGAATAGAGCACTGGCCCTGGAGTCAGGAGGACCTGAGTTCAAATCCGGCCTAAGACACTTAATAATTACTTAGCTGTGTGGCCTTGGGTAAGCCACTTAACCCCATTGCCTTGCAAAAACCTAAAAAAAAGAGGCAAACAATAAAGGATACAATAATATTGATGTTATTTGAACTGGTCAGATTACATGTAGAATAATTTATTTTATACCATGTGGTATATTTATAACAAACAATAACAAAAAACAATGATAAACTGAATAGGGTCCAAAAGAAGAGAACTAGTTTTATGAAGATGCAACAGAAGCAGCAGCATATTTATATAGTAATTTAAGGCTTGTAAATCACTTTACAGAGATTATCTCATTTGATCATGCCATATAAGAATCTTTGGAAGGAACTATGAATATTTTTCCTTAATAGAAAACATAAATAGAAAAATGTCCATACATTAGACAGTTTTGTAGTTTCTCCCATAGGTCTGATCAATCTAAAAACAATGGCTAAGTGTTGCAAAGAATAATATTTAGGATTATGGAAAAGAAAAACTTCCTAAAAGCTATATATCAAAGTGGAATGGTGTGATTCAGGAGGTAGTAGATGACCATTCGCTGAAAGCATTCAAGCAAAGAATGGCTAATCACTTCTCAGTCACTTCATTGTTTTTTGCCTATTTTTGTTTCCTCTAGCACTGAACACAATAACTACCACCTGGCATAACATAAGCATTTAATAAAGGCTTGTCGAATTCCAACAGAAGTTGAAATAAATCATTTTCGATTCAACAATTTACTGGTTCCAAACCTAGCAGTAATGCTACAATATTCATCATGCCTTCCTTCATAAGCGACCAAAAACACAATGATCAACCATTATTGTAAGATTCATGATGAAACATGCTGTACAATTCCAGATAGACAGCTGAAAAACTTTTCCCAGATGGAAGCATATATTTTTCTTTGTTATTTTTTTGGGGCATCGCTAATGTGGGATTCTGTTTTGATTCAACATAAATATATGGATTGGATTTAAATATTTGGATCAAATATTAGATATCGGGTTTAAATATTTGTATTGTTGAAAGGGTTGGAATATGAGATTTCAGAACTAAAAACCAAATACAAATGCATTTTAATTTTTTTTAATTAACTTGCAGAATTAATACTTCATAGCTAAGAGAAATTACAACAAATTGTTACATGATCAAATTTCTAACTTTCATATGTAGAACAGTTTTGTTAATGGCATTTTATATCAGTGACTACTTCTATCTAATCATTACTTCTGTCTAAACTAAATGCCAATTCAAAAAGGATAAAATAAATTAAAACTGTATTAAATAAAGTATAGGAACAGGGATTTGTATTCTTTGCCCTGGTCAGATAACATATTCTACATAGGTACCCTGGCTTAATTTCCCTTTAAGTTTTCCCTCTGCCACACTAGAGTGAGAGGGGAAACCGGTCCAGACAGGCCTCAGTGCAGACTCAGATCCAGGGGATCAGGAGCAAACTTGGGGCATCACCTGGCAGCTGCTACCAGAGCACTCAGTACACTGATGGGAAGGGGGTCTGGGGAAACTCAAGAAGTTTCTCTACTATCCCCTGAGGCAGGACTGTTGCTTTGCCCATACTCAGATTCAGGTCATAGTTTGGTCCCTAGTCTCAGGAAAAGGAGCTTTACTGCCAAAAGAGAGTATGGTAGTACTCTCCCCTGAGAATGAAAGGGCAGATAGGAGTGCTTGAGGTCATCCTCAGACCAGAGCACCGGCCAGGAGAACCTCTCATAAGACATTGGAGAATTTGAGGTTCCTGAGGTGGGAGTGTTCCTGCAAAAACTCATAAAAGTTGGAGCAGTGCATCTTCCACCCTTGAAGCAGAAGCCCATCTTAACAAAGAGTTAAAAAAAAAAAAAAAAAAAAACAAGTCATAGTTTGGGGAAATGGCTAAACAACAGTAGAAAAAAAATCAATTACTTTGGTCCTATAGAGTATCAAAACACACACTCAGAAGATAACAAAGTCAAAGTTTCTATCCAAAGTCTCTGATAAATATATGAATTGTTTTCAGGCTAAGGAAGATATCAAAAAAGATTTTGAAAATCAAGTAAGCGAGGTAGGGGGAAAAAACTAGGAAGAGAAATGAGAGTGTCAGGAAATCATGAAAACCAAGTCAGCAGTTTGGTAAAAGAATTGCCAAAAAATATTGAAGAAAATAACATCTTCAAAACCAGTTTGGGTCAAATGGAAAAAGCAATCCAAAAGGCCAGTGAGGTGAAGAATATCTTAAAAAGCTGAACTGGCCATAAGGAAAAGGAGATATAAAAGTACTCTGAAGAAAATATTTCCTTCAAATTTAGAATGGAGGTAAAGGAACCTGATGATTTTGTTGAGAAATCAAGAAATAATAAAAAGAAAACTAAAAGAATGAAAAATAAGAAAGAAAAAATAAGAAAGGGCAGCTAGGTGGCCCAGTGGATAGAGCACCAGCCCTTAAGTCAGGAGTACCTGAGTTAAAATCCAGCCGATTCAAATCCCAGCTGTGTGGCAAGCCACTTAACCCCATTTCCCTTGCAAAAAAATTTTAAAAAATCCAAGAAGAACATGTGAAATATCTTTTTTTTAGGTTTTTTTTGGCAAGGCAGTGGGTTTCAGTGGCTTGCCCAAGGCCACACAGCTAAGTAATTATTAAATGTCTGAGACTGGATTTGAACTCAGGAACTGCTGACTCCAGGGCCAGTGCTCCATCCACTGTGCCACCTAGTTGCCCCTGAAAATGTGAAATATCTTAAAGGAAAAGCAACTGTTCTGGAAAACAGATCTCAACCCCCTGAAAGTCATGATTCAAAAAGAAAAGAATTCAGACCTCACTTTTTTTTTTTTAGGTTTTTGCAAGGCAATAGGGTTAAGTGGCTTGCCCAAGTCCACACAGCTAGGTAATTCTTAAGTGTCTGAGACCAGATTTGAACCCAGGTATTCCTGACTCCAGGGCCAGTGCTTTATCCACTGTGCCACCTAGCCGCCCCTAGACCTCACTTATGAAGAAATAATCCACAAATATTACCCTGTTATTCTAGAAGCAGAGGGTAAAACAGAAATTGAAAGCATCCACTGATCACCTCCTGAAAAAGATCTCAAAATGAAAACTACCAGGAATATTATAGCCAAATTCCAGAATTCCTAAATCACAGAGAAAATATTATAAGCATCCAGAAAGAAACAATTCAAATATTGTGCAACTACAGTCAGGATAACAGGTTTTAGCAACTTCTACATTAAGGACATGTAGGGCTTGGAATATGATACTCCAAAAGGCAAAGGAGCTTGGATTATAATGGAGCATCAAATAACCAGCAAAATTGAGCATCTTCTTTCAGGGGGAAAAATGGACATTCAATGAAATTAGGGACTTCCAAACTTCCGCATTGAAATGACCAAAGCTGAACAGAAAATGTTTGATATTCAGGTATAGAACTCAGGTGAAGCATAGAGAGGATGGATGGGAAGGACTAATTATGAGGGGATTTGATGATGTTGAACTGCTTGTATTCCTGCATGGGAAGAAGATACTGATAACTCATATGAATCTTCTCATTTATCAGAAGGAGCATATTTAGACAAGGCACAGGAGGGAGTTGAATTTTGATGGTATAATGTATTAAAAAGATAGAGTTAATGGGAGAGAAAGGAATGTACTGGGAGACAGGGAAAGGAGACATAGAATGGGGTAAGTTATATCACATAAATGAGACAAGAAAAACTTTTGCAATGGAGTGGAAGAGGGGAGAGATGAGGGGGGTTTTGAAGTGGTTCCAAGAGTAAATAACATTCACACTCAATTGGATCTAGAAATTTTTCTTATCCTAGAAGAAAATAGGAGAGGAAAGGGATGGGAGAAAGGGGATGGGGGTGGGAAGAGGGAGTGTAGGTCATAAAAGACAGGGAAGATTGTGGGAGAGAATAGTCAGATACAGTATGCTATTGGGTAAAAGGAGAGAGAGAGAATAGAATAAATTATATTGGAGAGGAATAGGATGGAGGGAATAGTAAATTTGGGGGAAATTACTGAGGCAATTTCTCTGATGAAATTATGATAATGAATGCTATCCACCTCAAAGAAAGAGCTGATGGTGTCTGAATATAGACTGAAATGCACTCTTTTTTTATATCCCACTTTATTTTTCTTGAGGTTTCTCTTTCATTGTGTGTGTGTGGGGGGGGATTATGTTTGCTTTTACAACATGACATTGTAGCACGGTGTTTCATGGCTGCATATTTTTAACCTACCCCAAGTAACTGCCTAACTTGATGTGGAGAGTGAGGTGGGAGGAAAGGAGGGAATTTGGAACTCAAGGTTTTGAAAGCAAATGTTGAGATTTGCTTTTGAATGTAACTGGGGGAATATATGAAATGAAAAAAATTGTCTGTGGAAATATAAATTTGTCAACATAACTGCAAATACTACTCCTGATCAAGAAGTATTTCCACTGTCTTATTCTGATAACTTCATGGTTATCATAAATTAGAATATTAGGAGAGGTATGAGATGCCAATGAATCAAACTATGCTTATTCATCCTTGGTTCCTTAGAAAAACAAAATATCTTAATGAATATTTCAAATCTGAAATATGTCCAATGAAAGCATAGAAAAGTTGGTAAATTAATGAAGTTTGAATGAAGAGAGCTACATTTAAGGCTTCTCAGCAAACTATTAGAGACTCAAATATTGTCAGTTTCATAAAATATACATAGAATAGGAGTAAGTATTCTTGTACAACTTTATTCACTTGGTTGTTTGGAAGAAAACATTATATAGTGCCAACAGTTTGGAGTTGTTGAGTTGGAGTTTTCCTGGCAAATATAATGGTATGGTTTTCCATTTCGTTCTCCAATTTATTTTACAGATGAGGAAACTGAGGCAAACTGGGTGAAATAACTCACTCAGGGTCACAAGGCTAGTAAGTGTCTCAGATCAGATTTGAATTCAGAAAGATGTCTTCCTGACCTTAATTCCAGCACTCTATTAAGTGCACCATACCTAGCTACAACTTACTTTGCATTCAAGCATTATGTAAGTATGCAAATAATTACCACCATTTTCACTAGCTATAGCTTAATTATCTGTACCCAATGTGAGTTGTAATTATAACAGTTGTTCTGGCTAATCATGTACCTTGGATAAATTGTGGTACTGTTCTGGGGAGAGGCAAAAACAAAAGATTCCCTAAGATAGTATTGTTTCATTCAGTCAATCTCTCATAATAATTTGTATTATTCAGCTTTCTGTGGTGTGCAAAGGGATGTCACATGTACTACTTTTGATCCATGGTAGCAGCCTCTCAGTAGAGATAGTTAGAACTTCTGATTGGGTTCACAAAACAACCTCTCAGATTTATAAATTCTTTGGTTGAAGAGATTAGTCAGCTTTTGTTCTCTTTCCTATGACCATAAATATGACAAGATCCATTCTGCATTATACTTTCTCTGGGTTTTGTCACCAGAGTACAGTATCACTGCTTTAAAGTCTTATACATTTGGGAAAGATGGCCATAACTTGTCATCATTTGACCTTTATGCTGTCCTATGACTTGATTTGTCTCTATTGCTATTGTTATGTTTGGGGCATCTCTATTCTCTAACTGAAAAGTTAAATATTACGAATATGTAAAAATTTTAAGAATAAACTAGAAGTCTTTTAAATGGATTATAACCTCAATGGGAAATTGCTCTAGTATATACATATACAAATATATATGTAAATATATAAATATATATATTTGTGTGTATGCATGTATGTATTTATGTATGTGTGTAACTATATATATATACATATATGTATATATGCAGTATTACAAAACCCATACCATGAAAATTCAAAAAGACTACAGAAATGTATTATTAGGCAATAAGTTAGAGAATGGCATGATATAGATGACTTTATGCAATTTTCAAAGTACAAATTTATCATCTACTGAGAAATATATAACAAACAAATGGATCTAAAATGTGGAAGAATGTGGTTCCATATATGAATATATTGTCCAAAATGAAAGATAGAATGATTTTCTTTCATTTTTATAGAGCACTTAGAAATACTTTTTTGTCCCCTTTTAGGGGACATGCTGACAGATGATCAATATTAAAAATTTTCAAATATTTACTGATTCTTACATATGACAATAGTTTCTACAACCAAAAGCAAAGATTTTCACCATCCTACATTACTCCCTCTAGAAATTCTACTATATGTGTGTAGCATAAGAGTTTTGTCAGATGGTTCTTCAGTCTTCAGCACACATAACATATGTATGTTTTAACAGAAAACTTTGCAGTCAAAAAGAAAATTAAAAGCAAATACTGGCAGAGATTTTTTTTTTTACTTTGAAGGGAATGTGATAGAAATTTAATTTTAAAAGTAATTTCCCCACAGAGAAAATCTCAAGACATTCTCATAATGATTTATATTATTTTTTCTCATGCAGAAGTATAATTTTCACCTGAAATACAATTAAATTTACTAAATCCATATTTTTGAGAAGTATAGTATCATAAATTGTAGAGAAGTTGTTCCTCCATTAATGGAGAGCTTTGCCTCTACTGGAAATTCCCATGGCTATGAAATCATAGTCTAATCAAGTGCCCAACTCCATGCATTTTTTTAAAATATGCAGTTAACAAAATCTACTGGAAGACAGTAATCAAGTGACCATGTATTAGATATGAGATATTTTTAAATTAAAAATTATTTTCTAATTGACATTCAAAAATATCAATTTTCCCAGTTAAAAGATAACTTGCTTGAGGGCAGGGACTGTTTTGTTTTTATGCTTGAATTCCTAGTGCCTAGCATATAACCATGTACACTATAGTTGATTAATAAAGAATTTTCATTTTAGTTGAATAAATATTAAACTTGTTTGACTTTAGAGAAACATTTTCAATCAAAATGATCTATGGGTGGACCCATGAATATACTTTGCCCCTCTTGTGCTTCCATAATCAAGTAATAAGAAACTTATTTCTCACTTTGTAGGGAACAAATGTTTCCTATTAGTCACAGAGACTACAGTCCATCTCTTTCCCTATATTTTTCCAATCTTGATTATTGTCTACTCATTTAAAGGACATTAACAGAGATAGTAACAGTAACAGAGACAGTTCAGTCAGTGGACAGTAAGAGAGATAAGACTGGTTCATATATATATGTATATGTATATATATATATATATATATATATATATATATATATAATATATATATATATAAATATAATCCATGAGATAACCCAACCTTACTAAAATGCCAAGGACAATCTCAGTGACACATTAAAAAGGATTTTTATCAGTTTCTAGACTGCCAGAGAACAATTTTGTTTTAATGAAACTCTGAACTTCCAGAATAATTCTTAAAACCTCATGTGTGAGAAAGGGGAAATGGTTTCATTATTACTTTATAAAATAATAAAGAGAAAGGCAGTGAAGGACTAATTCAAGCTCTAAGTTTCATTCAGACATATTAATCGATTAATAGACTCTAGTGCAAGATCTCATCACCTCAAGTCTTGGCTTTCATTCTGGTTGAACCTTCTGCCTCAAGTCTCTTCCTACTCCAATCCATTGTTCATGCTGCTACCAAACTGATTTTCATAAATCAGGTCTAATATCACCCATGCCACTAAATAAATTCCAGTTGAATCATGTTGCCTTAAGAATAAAATATAAACTCTCCATTTGACTTTTAAACCCTTCATAACTGGTTCTTCTTACACTTTGCTCCCCTATGTTCTCCCAAATCCAGATATTCTACCTCTAATACTTCATCTCCCTAAGTCTTTGATTTTCACTATCTGTCCCACAAAGTTGGCAGGATGCCTATCCCCAATTCTGTGACTTTCTGTCCTCTGGTCTCCTTCATAAATCAGTTCAAATCCTACATCCTTCAAAAAGTTTTTCACTCTCCTGTTAAGAGTCTTTCCTCTGGGATTATCTGTCAGTTTTATCAAATACTACTTAGAGGTTTGTCTGCCTGTTTTCTCCCCCATTAAAATGCAAGATCCTTGAGGGCAGGGATATTTCTGCTTTAATTTGTATACCAAGAAATTAACACAGTTTCTGGAAAGTACAAGATAATAAATGCTCATTGACTGATAGATTGCCTTTTCAGGTCCCTGTGAGATTCCCACCACTGCACAATTTACAGTCTGTAAAATGGCACAGGCATTAAACTCTGGAAATTTCATGCACTCAATTCACATGATGTAAGAATACATGTGTAATAATTATGTCACTAAGCAGAAAGTCACTGCTTGAATTAAAGATTAATTTAAAATCTTTTCTGTAACACCTAAGTTTGCCAGAATAATGCATTTGTTCATATTTGTGTTCTCAGTTGTAAAGAACTCATGAAATAGAACAATACTTCATTTCTAAAACATCTGATTAATAAGCTTTTAAAGTTCCTGCTAAGTTGACCTTTTAAGCAATGCAACTATACAACCTTTATACCTTGTAATGTGAAATGTTTTTGATTTTTTTTACCAATTCTAATTTGCAAGCTGATGATTCAGATGGCAAGCAAATAACTGCACAATAAATTTACACACACACACACACACACACACACACACACACACACACAAACAAACATGGGGTAGAAAACAGAAGACTGGTTTAATAGTCAAGAAAGATCTGAGTTTTAACTCCTGCTTCCTACCCATAATGATCATGTGACCCTAGATAAAGTTCTGTCAATCTCAAAGTTTATGGAAACTCTCTTTAGATTATAAATTGCAGAGGAGGTACGGATCTGAAGTGATAGGGAAAAAGGTCTCCCTAGGAGCTTCCCAGATCCATAGAATCGCAAGTCTAGTCCAAATATTTATATATACATAATACATACATAATGAAATACTCATTCATCCATAAAACTCAGCAGCATCTTGCTCTGAATGAGAACAGACTATCATATAAGTTCTGGTATTTAATAAGCATATATTTGAAATGATTGGTAATGTTTGGTCAAGGTTGGGGAAAACCGGTTACTGAAAAACAAAGAGGTAAGAATTCATGAACTCTCATCACTTCAGAGTGTTATCCCTATCCAGAAGAAGGAAAAAAAAACCCAAGCCTTTGGAATCTGATGAACACTGTATAAAAAGTAGCTCATGTATCTCTTTCCCTTAATCCTAAGCAAAATTCATAGCAAAAATGACTAATTTGTATACATATTTATCAAAAATATATAAGTACAATGCTAGCTTGACTGTTCATCACCAAGGGGAGAGAGGTGGGAAGAGAATGTGGAAGGAAATTTTGCAAATTAAAAATAATACATGTCCATATGGATGAAAAAATAAGAAATAAAGATGCTACTCAAAAGAAATCATGAAAGAAGTGCCTCCAAAGTGAGAAAAATGAAACCATCCCCAAGACAACACTAAAGTGAGGACTGCATGAGCAGAGTGTGGGGGATAGAAGACAGGAAATGAGCAACAAACTAGAAAGAAGGTCAAATATCCAAAAAAAAGATGTCAAATTCATTGCCCCCCCCCCCCAGTTTCTTTGTGTCACTCTCATTATAAGGTTGTATTTGAATGCCCTTAAGTTATACTTTAAAATAATATAGGTAAATTCTACAGTCCCTTTACTTGAGAAATTTAATACCCTCAATAAAAGCATCTCATTAAGATTCCTATAAAGTTATGTCTCAATGTCTTTCTTTTCATGGCTGGGCATACCAAATGATTGTTAATTTCTTCTTTCTTTGGATGGAAAAAGCTAGATGATTTATTCATTGCATTTGATTCAGAATACCTGAAACTGATGGATAATGCATTTCTTGAATGGACATCAGTTCTCAGGATCATTGACCTTTAGTGGACAATTGTGCTCTTGCATCATGCCAACATATGCTCTGGTCAGGAAGGGGAAGAAGCTAATTCATCAGCCAACACTCTTAATGACAGGTTAATGGAATGAAAAAAAGCAATCTTTTTTACTCAGCTAAGAAGAGTGTTAGCTGTACTCTAGCTGGCAGCAAATTCCATTGCTCCAATTTTTATATTTTCTGTGGTTATTTTTTTTTTCGATCATCTAGTCATATCCAACTCTTTCTGACTCCATTTGGGGTTTTCCTGGCAGAGATATTGGAGTGATCTGCCATTTTCTACTCCAATTCACTTTTTACAGGTAAGGAAACTGAGGTGTATTGGGTCATACCTAGTCTGTGACATTGAATTTGAACTCAAGTCATGCTGATTTCAGGCCTGGAGTTCTATCCATTGCACCATTTAACCTCCTTTTTTTTTTTGCTATGCTTGCTTCTTGCAAAATTATTGTGCAATAATACACATTTAAAAGATTTTATCAAAGAAGCCATCTTTTTTATTCTTTCCATATACACTGTCTTCATAAAATCTCAAACATTATAGCAGATACATTTGTGGGAACCACATCTTTGACAAACAATAACTATCTTCTCCTTTCTCATACTATTTGTTCTAACCCTGGCTCAGCAAAAGGAATATAGTGTCCCAAGATAGAGATTTTATCACTTATTGGCTGTGTAGAAGAAATCTGGATCAGTCATTTAACCCTCTAAGTTCAATATCCTCATGTAGAAAATAAAAGTTGAATCAAGTGACCTCCAATACCCCTTCCAAGTTCAAATTTATGACTGGTCGTCCCCATAAATTCAAGGCTAAAAGTCAATAACCAATGTTTGGGACCTGATGAAAGTGTAACAGCATGAAACACAGAGACTTTCAGAGGAAAAACAAAAGCAGGGAAACAAATATGCCTGAAAATCCACAATATAGGCACTCAGATATTGTCTAATGACACTGCAAAAATCCAAAACAGTGAGGATGAAAAGAACTCAAGCGAGAGTCCACAGAACTCTACAATGGAAGAAGAGAGAGTACAGCAAAATGAATCTGAAATTGGTTTATCTGAATTCTTTAGTTTATTTTAAGCTTAACAAACTATTTTCAAGACAGACTTCTGATCTTAAAAATGCTGGAAAATACTTTTTTTGGAGCCTACAAGAATTTTGAAGAGCATCTTGAATGAGGCAGATAGATAGACAATCAGACAGTTGGACAGTTGTGTGTGTGGGGAGAGAGAGATAGAGATACAATCAGATATGTAAAAATGAAAACTACTAACAAAGATGAAATAATAAAATAATAATTCTAAAACCTAAGATTCGCCAAAACCTTATTGTCCCCAACATTCCTCCTTGAAAATATTGACACATAAAGAGTCTGAATTTTTGTTTGATTTTTTTTAAATAAAACTTTAATAGTGCATTATGAGGCTAAAATGAGAATTTATATAAGATATGACTTTAATATGATATTACATAACATAATCTAATATAATTGCTCTTTGCAAACTCAAAAGCGCTTTATCAATATCAGCTAATACTATTATTTGCACCATGATCACCAAGGTATCAAATATCATGAAATAGGGGCGGCTAGGTGGCACAGTGGACAGAGCACCAGCCCTGGAGTCAGGAGTACCTGAGTTCAAATCTGGCCTCAGACACTTAATAATTACCTAGCTGTGTGGCCTTGGGCAAGCCACTTAACCCCAGTGCCTTGCAAAAACTAAAACAAACAAACAAACAAATCAATCAATCAATCAACAAATAAATATCATGAAAAAGGCTATCAACACATTTGCCAAAGGTCACCAATGCATGCACAGCACAATCATACAAAGAAATCCAGGACTCGATAGACTAGGAATTTG